>NC_142495.1:9783774-9941996 GCF_965113065.1 Corylus avellana | reverse complement strand
ACAAAACTTTTTCACTTTTTCATATCACTTTTTCACATTTTTATATAAAATATTCTTACTTTTTTTTTTTTACATCAATCTACATCAACTACAGTGTCTAGACCAACTCATTTACCAAACACCACCATGGTGACAGCGGCCTCATTCTACTTCTCGCGAGCTTTTCCTCGAACTGAAAATAAGAGGAAAGTTTTGACCTTTATAAATCTTTATAATTCCTCTCCTAATACAAAATGGCAAAACCACTCTTATGAATTTGATAAAAAAATAATAATAATAATAATAATTAAATTAAATTAAATTTTGCAAATACTATTTTTCATACTTATTTATCACATTTAATTTATATTGGTTATTCTTATGTGTTTTAAGTTTTTTTTTTTTTTTTTTAAGTGACTAACATTAAAAATTACTTAAAATAATCACGTCAATTAGTACAAAATAAGGATGAAGAGAGGACCTCATTAACATGATTCTTTTCATAGAGGCTCAATCTAGTAATTTATATGTTTCTTTTGCCCATCTCAAAATTAATATTTTGAGAAGAAGAACATAATATTTGTTTTGTTCTTTCTCTTGTCACCCCTATAGCACAGGTCAATATTTTCATCTTATAATCTTATTGAATTAATTTTTTTTTTTTTTTTTATCCTTTCCTGTGTCTTCAACTATATTTTCCTTTACTCTTTCGTTGGGCCTGCTTGTATTAGAAAAGAGATCAATATATCTCTTCTTTTGAAATTTCAACTTCTAAATTTTTTATGTGATTATTCCATGTAATAATATGCATAATATGGATGATATATTTTAAAATTATTGGATTTTTTTTTTTTTTTGGCGTAAACCCAATATGTTTTTAAATAATAATATTTTATAAATATTAAAATATGTCATTTATATTTTTTGGAGATGCATGTTATAAACTATGTAATTCTTTATAGGAAATTAGGCATGCCCATAATATGATTGCACAAGATATACACATGTTTATTTTCTTATGAATTATGGCATGTATATCATCCATCTTTAAGGGATTGAAAGTGTAGGGGTGTCTAAGAAATTATATAAAACCCCAAGTTTTCCAGAAACCTCAATTGTTATGGAGGATTCACGTCTTGGTCGTATAAATCAAGAGTTGAGTTACACCATTGACCTCGTTCAAAAAATATTAGAAAAATTGGATGAGAGGAATGTCAAATTGGATGGGGTCCTACGAGGAGCCACAAAAGATGCCATATTTTAATATATGATAACTTCTATAAGGACATAATGTAAAAACTTAAATTTAAGAAGAAAAAAAAAAAACACTATCACACCAGATTATACTAAAAAAGAGAAAGAAAAAAAAAAAAATTTAAAACCATTTTTTTTTTTAAAAAAAAAAAAAAAAAAAAACGAAAATTAAAGGGGTAGCTAGCTACCACCCCAAGTGGGGGGATGCCACCCCATAAATTTTTTTTTCTTTAAAAAAAAAAAAAAAATTTAAGTAGTTTTTTAATTATTTTATTTCTCATTTTTTATATAATCTGGTGTGGTAATGTTTTTTTCTTAAACTTATGTTTTTTTTGATATGTTGAGGTGTCCAATTATGATTGGTGGACACAAAGGAACTGGTTTACACCAGCTCCTTATAGAAGTTATTTTCATTTTAATATTTATTATTATATATATATAAGCCGAGTTTTGACGTAAAGAATGCTTAGAATTGCGACACGTGTCCATGTTTTTTAATATCTTAACCCTTTTTTTATTTTTTTTATTTCTACCTTCAGTCATTAATTAGCGTAATTAATCGTGTTGATTATATTTCAAGAGTTTTCCATATATAAATTATTCAATAAATTAAGTATTATTAATGTCCTAATCAAATAAGGAAACAAATAATATAAATGAAATTATAACCTTTTTTTTTTTCACACCAACAATATTTTGTTTAAATTTCAAATTTTTTTACTCATAATTTTTTTAATTTTTTTTAATAATTTTTAATAATTTTCCCTCTATCTAAAGGTGCTTAGGGTCTCTCGCTTTGGGTTGCTCCTGCAGTGGGGTGGATCAAGGCAAATTGGGATGCGGCGCTGGATTCTTCGTTGGGTGGGATGGGCTTTGGGGTGCTGGTGAGAGATCATAATGGGTATGTACGTGCCGCACGCTGCATGACTCAAATGGGTTTCCTCTCACCGGCGGCAGCAGTAGCTCGAGCGGCGTTAGTGGCAATTCAACTCTGTAGTGAGCTGGGTTTTTCCAAAGTTCAGCTGGAAGGTGACGCTAAGGGTGTGATTGATGCTATAAGGGATGCGAGCACGAATTTTCGTCGAATTGGACCTTTGGTGGAAGATGTTAAATCTGCTGTGCAGGTTTTCTCTCAATGGCGGATAGATTTTGTTAAACGGGACAGCAATAAAGCTGCCCATGCACTTGCTAAGTTGGCTATTAAGAATGTTCTAGAGAAGACTTGGATAGATGCTTATCCGGATTGTATTCATGACTTTATTTAGCTAGAGCAGTTTGGTCAGAGGGATGATTTAATAATGAGAATTCCACTATTCTTTCAAAAAATAATAATAATAATAATAATTGAACTGTGCAAATATTGAAAGGATTTTTTCTTTTTCTATTTTTTTTTTTTTAAAATGAATTAAGTGTACGATTTTTCCTTCATTAATTCCTTTTGACCTTTATTTTTATTAACTCACGCGTCCATTTTTTTTTTTAATTTTAAATTTTTTTACTCATAATTTTTAATAATTGATCTCATATATATATATATATATAAGCCGAGTTTTGACGTAGAGAGTACTTAGAATTATGACACGTGTCTATTTTTTTAATATCTAAGAGTGCTTAGAATCTCAGCAGGTGTCCATGTTTTTAATATCTGAACCTTTTTTTTTTTTTTTTAACCTCCGGTCATTAATTAGCGTAATTAATTGTGTTGATTATATTTCATGAGTTTTTCATACATAAATTATTCAATAAATTAAGTATTATTAAGGTCCGAATCAAATAAGGAAACAAATAATATAAATGAAATTGTAACCTTTTTTTTTTTTTTTTTTTTTTTTTTTTACACCAACAATATTTTGTTTAAATTTTAAATTTTTTTACTCATAATTTTTAATAATTGAACCATGCAAACATTGAAAGGGTTTTTCCTTTTTCTATTTTTTTTTTTTTTTTAAGAAAAGAAATAGTTCCATTGATAAAATAAAATGGAAACAGGTTGTTTCATCAAAACAACATCACAGATAGCCTTTGGGATATAACATCTCCAAGTCTTCTCTATGATTTGTCTACAAGCCAATTTGGCCAAGCCATGTGTCGCCCTATTGGATTGATGGCTTACATAACAACATTCCCATTTAGAAAAGGAACGTAACAAAGTCTTTGTATCTTCCACAAGGTGCCCGTTTCTACCTGTGTGTGACTCTTGCGAGTTTACATCATGAACCACTGTCTTGGCATCTCCTTCTAGCATGAGGTTTTCTACACCCACCTCTGCACTGAGTAGAGTCGCATGATAAGCACCCAGCGCTTTAGCTGCAGTTGGTTTCAGATTACCCACAATCAAAAAACATCTAGCAGCTAAAACTTGTCCTTTATGGTCTCGGATCACGATACCCACACCTATTCTGTCGTTTTCAAGGGCTGCATCCCAGTTTGTTTTGTGCCAGATTTGCGCCGGGGCTACCCATCTTACATCTATTCATGTTTCATCACCTCGATCACCATGTGAGTCCTTCTTATTGATGGCCAGGAAGTCCTCATGGGCCTGTTTTGCTGCCCTTATTAATTCCGTCAGATGGATAAAGGTTCCGTTGAAAACCAGATCATTTCGTCAAACCATAACTTTCGGGCAATTCTTACAAATAAAGTTGCTTCCTCCTTTGTGCCCTTCGTTAAGAAAATTTCGGCTAAATGAAAAAAGTTTGGCTCCTCCACCACTGTTTTCTCGAAAATCCAGTTGCTTGCGCCCCATGTGTCCCTGGCAACTAGGCACGACCAAAGAACATGGTATGGTGTTTCCTCTTCCTTCATACAAATTGGGCACATAGGATCCACGACTATTTTCCTCTTGGCTAGGCTATCTTTTATCGGCAGAAGTCTATGACATGCCCTCCACAAGAAATTTTTCTCAGCATTGGGTATGTTCAATTTCCACAGAATTCACCACATCTCTCTATGTGATTGTCTAGAAGAACATTCCGCCTTCTGCAGATTCAACATTTCCATTGCCATATGGTATGCACTTCTCACCGTGAATTCCCCTCTATCTATGCCCCTCCAAATTAGTTTATCCGGTTGTTGGGTGTGGCTAACAGGTAAAGAGGTGAAACCTTTAACTTCTTCCATATTGAACAACTTCGACAGAAGTGTGGCATCCCACCACTTTGTTGCTGGGTCGATGAGTTTCTGCACTCGGTCATCCACCACAAGGGGGGAGGGAGGAGATTGTATTTTGAAGGTGTGAGGTAGAGGCACCCATTTGTCACCCCAAATCCGGACGTTTGCACCATCCCCTATTCTCCAAATAAGGCCTTCTTTCACCAAATCTACAGCTCCGTGAATGCTTCTTCATGCAAAGGAGAGCTTCGATCCCAAATCCGCCTCCATAATAGAACAATTTGGGAAGTTTTTAGCTTTAAAGATCCTAGCCGTTAAGCTGTCTATGGTCTTCCATAATCTCCAAAATTGTTTTGCTAACAATGCCGTTTTGAAATGAATTAGGTCCCTAAAGCCCATGCCCCCATTTACCTTCAAGAGCCCCATCTTCTCCCAACTCATCTAGTGGATCCGTTTCTTATTCCCTTGATGGCCCCACCAAAATTTTTGCATTTGTGCATTGATTTCTGCGCAAAGGGTCTTTGGCAGCAAAAACACACTCATGCTATAAAGGAGAATTGCTTGAATTACCGCTTTTAGGAGAATTTCTTTCCCGGCTTGTAACAGAAACTTTATCTTCCAGTCTTGGAGTCTTTTCCAAATTCTATCTTTTATGCCTTTGAAAGCTCTAGTTCTAGACTTCCCCACCAATGCCGGGAGCCCTAAATAGATGTCATATCGTTGTGAACATGGTAGGCCCGACACCGTCATGATTTGTTCCCTTCTCTCCCTCGGTGTAGTTCTGCTAAAGAAAATAGCAGTTTTCACTCGATTAAGTCGAATGCCCAACGCCCTCTCATACAGTCCCAGAATCTTGGACATCTGATTCCAATGTGTCACATCCGCCTTGCAAAATAATAAACTGTCATCCGCAAAAAATAGGTGATTAATACGATGACCTCTTTTGGACGTGGGCACACCCCTTAGTTGGCCCCTTAGGTCGGCACGGGTTAATAAGACACTTAAAGCTTTAGCACATATCAAAAAAGGTAGAGGGAGATCATGTCTCCCTGTCTTATGCTTCGTGTAGGGTAAATACGGCCCATAGGACTGCCATTGATGAGGATAGCATAATTTGTGGATCTGACACACATCATGATGAGATCAATCTACCTCCCTTCAAAACCCATCTGCTTCATCACCCTCTCCAAAAAGCTCCATTCCACCCAATCATACGCTTTGCTCATATCCAATTTAACTGCCATATACCACTCCTTACTCCACATCCTTGGCTGCATGGTGTGTAAGGTTTCGTATGCCGCCAAGATTAGGGGTGAAATTTAAAACCGCCTAACCGCAACCGCTAACCGTTAACCGCTATAACCGTTAACCGCTATCCCACTAACCGCTAACCGCTTTTAAAAGCGGTTAGTAAAAACCGCTAACCGCCTAGGCGGTTGCGGTTAGCGGTTAGTAGGTTTTTGGAAACCGTTAACCGCTAACCGCTAACCGGTAACCGCTTTTTTTAAATATATATTTTTATTATATATATATTTTATATAATATACAACAGATAAGTTGTTGCAGTATAGTGGAAGTCGTTCCCATCTTTCACGCGTCTGACTCAGGTTCGACCCCCCCCAACTGTGGTTTTTTGTTTAGGTTTTATCTTTTTAGTTTTTATTATATATAATATTAGAAGTGCAAAACGACGTCGTTTTGCACTTCTATATATTCATCTCTTAGTCGAGATTTTCTAACCCTAAACCTCTCTATCTAGCAGCTCAGCCTCTCACTCTCACGCCTCTCACTCTTAGTCACACCGTGTCTCGTTGTTCTCTCAACTCGTTGTCTCTCGTCGCTCTCTCAACTCGCTGTCTCTCGTCGCTCTCTCAACTTGCCATCTCTCGTCGCTGTCTCATCTCGCCGTCTCTCGTCGCCAAGCAAGTTAAGTTTAATAACTTGATTTTGAACTGTATGGTGATTAATCTGTTAGATTTGTGTTCATTAGTTCGATTTCTTTTTATTTGGATTTTAGTTTCTCTGATAGATTTGGTTTAGATTTTGTTTTAGGGGTGAAATTTCCCAAGTTTCATATGAACTGTGTGGTGATTAATCTGTTAGATTTGTGTTCATTAGGTCGATGTCTTTTTATTTGGATTTTAGTTTCTCTGATAGATTTGGTTTTAGATGTTGGAATCACATAGAGATAAAAAATCGATGGATCCGTTTTCTTAGTCCCTACAACACAGATGCACAACACATTAGATCGATTTCTTTTTATTTGGATTTTAGTTTCTTTGATAGATTAATCTGATAGATTTGGTTTTAGGGGTGAATTCCCAAGTTTCATATGAACTGTGTGTTGATTAATCTGTTAGATTTGTGTTCATCAGGTCGATTTCTTTTTGGATTTTAGTTTCTCTGATAGATTTGGTTTTAGATGTTGGAATCACGTATTTATAAAAAATCGATGGATCCATTTTCTTATCCCTGCAACACAGATGCACAACAGGTGTTTCTTTGTTGGATTTCTTTTTCTTGTTCTGTTTCTTTGTTGTTTACATGTTGTTGCTTGGATTAGGACTTAATATTATGTTTTGGTGATTGACTGCATTTAGCTTTGTTTTGACAGGGGCTTTGTTGGCAGATCAGTGAGCATTGGATCAGCAGAGACCTATAAGTGACTGAAGAAAATAGCAGTTAATTATTATGGCTAAGGGATATATGTTTGAGTGTTCATGGGATAAAATTAAGATTGCTAGTAGATTATTTACAATGTTTTTGGAAATTTATTTGTATGTTGAAATGCATTCATGATAAACTAATGTAAATTTGAGGAGTATTTTAGATTTTTTTTATTATTATTAAATACTATTGGGCTCCTTTTTGTTAATTTGATGCTAAAATGGCCTGAAAAGACAAAAAGATGGAAAAAAAATGTTTAAAGTGAGCCCAAAATAATTCTCAAAACTGGTCCAAAAGTGGCCTAAAACCGGCCCAAAAAAAAAAGCCCAATAAAAAAGCAGTTAGTATAAAAGCGGTTAGTCGGATGCGGTTAACCGCTAACCGGGCGGTTAACCGCTATCCGGTTAGCGGAGGCGGTTAGTAAAATTTAATAACCGCCAAGGCGGTTGCGGTTAGCGGTTTTAGCTACTAACCGCTAACCGCAACCGCTATTTCAGCCCTAGCCAAGATAGTGTCAGAAATTAAATGCCCTGGGATACAGGCACTTTGGGTAGAAGTAATAGTGTTAGGAAGAATAATCTTCAATTGATTGGCCAACACCTTTGAAACTATTTTGTATAAAACATTACAAAGGCTAGTTGGCCTGAATTTAGTCACACTAGATGGGTTTTTAATTTTTGGACTAAGTGTAAGGTAAGTAGAATTGAAGTCATCATTCATGATACCAGAATTTAAAATAGACAAAACCAGATTGCAAACCTCCGTCCCCACTATCGCCCAGTTCTTTTGATAAAAGTCCGCCGTGAAGCCATTCGGTCTCGGGGCTTTGCATGGCACCATTTGGTGGGTGGCTTGGCTGATTTCCTCTCCACTGAATTCGGCCAGGAGGGTCCGATTGGCCTCTTCAGAGACACGGCTAGACACTGACCTTAGACATCTATGCACCTTATTCGCTCCTTTGGACGTGAATAACCGGCTGTAATAATTGATAAACACCTTACCAATCTCCTCCTGTGTATCCTAACTCTGCCCCTCTTCATCCTGAATTTTTTCCAGGTGATTGTTGCGCTATCTCTGCTTCGTACTTGCATGGAAGAATTTGGTGTTTCTGTCTCCATATTTCAGCCAGTCCTCTTTCACCCTCTGCTGCCATATAAGATCCTCCTGATTTTTTAGGACTGTGATCTCTGTTTTGAGTTTCTGCAGCGCGTCAATATCTGGGACTCCCTCCGGTTCTTGGATGGTTCGTAACAGTTTGGTCTTCTCATGTATGTCTCGTTCCAGTACCCCCACATGGTTTTTTTTCCACCTTGATAAAGCTTGTTTGCACTCATCCATTTTTTGTTGCATATTCCTCCACGTGTCTGGAAATCTCCATTTTTCCTTCCATACCTTTTTTACAAGGTCAGTGCATGAAATTTCCTTGCTCCACGTAGCATCATATATAATGCCCCTTTTCTTATGTTTGCTTGGCCACACCTTACGTGTAGATAGAAGAAGAGGATTGTGGTCTGAACACACCACCACCTCAGTTGATACCTCTGCCAAAAGGAATAATGAGCACCATTCCTTGTTGGCCATCCCATGGTCCAACCTTTCTCGAATAAAACAGCTCTCATCTTGGCTGTTAGTCCATGTGTATATTAGGCCCTTATATCCCAAATTAGCTAGTTCATAGTCAGAGATAACCCGTTGGAATGCCTCCATTTGTCTCCTTGATATATTTCCTCTCCCTTGCTTCTCAGATGACTCCACTATTTCATTAAAGTTGCCTATCATCACCCAAGCCTCCGGTTGAAAATTGGCTAAGGTTCTGATTAAGCTCCATGCCTCGTCTCTTTTACTCACATCTGGATGGACATAGAACCCTATCAATTTCCACGATGTACCTCCATCCTGAGAGATGATGGCATTTATATGCCAGCGGCTATAATTTTGTAATTCAAGTTTTGTCTCACCCTGCCAAAAAAGAGCATGGCCTCTACTTTTTCCAATACTGTCTACTCCAAAAACATTTTGGAAACCCAATTTAGAGCGAATGGGTTCTAATTCTTTATTACTCAACTTGGTTTCCATAAGGAAAACCACTTCGGGCTTCTTTTCCTTCACCAAGCAACGAAGTTCTCAAACTGTCCAAAGGTTCCCAAGCCCCCAACAGTTCCAGCTTAGTATTTCCATGACGGTTGGCAGGGCTGTACATCAGCCCTCGCTAGTCCCGATGCCACCATGTTAATCTTTAGCTGACCGCCTATTTTTCCCCTATCTAACACCCCATCCTCCGAAGTAACCTCATGAGTTTGTTTTTTCTTTTTTCCCCGGTGTACAGACTCCCCCCTCTCCCCATTGTTTCATTTTCCATTCTGGTTCGTAATCTCCACAGCCTGAAAAACTTGACCCACCCTCGCCCTCGTCTTCCACATCTATCTTGGAGTTGTACTTGGGCCCCTTACTTCCTGCGTACTCCTCTTCTCAACCGATATTTCCACATTTCCTGAGCCCTTGTATGGGCCTCCATGCTTATTCAGCCTAGCCCATGTCGGGGATAGAACGTGAGTCAAAACAAGATTCTCTTTTCCCACACTACTCTTTTCTCCCATAGCTGCCAACTCACTTTCCTTATACATATTCAATATAATATTCTCCGTAGACCTAGGTTCTTGGAGCAGAGCTTTTTCTTTGATAGCCATTCCTGTATCTGTTTCCATATTCTCCCCCGATATCCCGCCCATGATTGTGTTTTCCATACCTTCTGCAATCCCATAGAATCCGCTGTCAAATTTCGCATTGTTGGCAAGTCCATGAATTTTGAGCTTTCCCTAATCGGCTCCATTCGCATGGCTATCCTTGATTCAAAAAAACATTATCCTCCAGTACCGGATGTCAGAGGTTGCTCATTCTGTTGGCTGGTTGACAGGTGTGGCCCCCCTGTGTTGCACTCCCCCCTCTGCTACTGACATGTTCATACAGAGGCGTGGCACTCCTCTGCGGCATGGTCCTCCACCTGGTTGGCGAGGGAACTCGAAGCCATGGCCCAAACTGAGGAGTAGACCCCTGATTGTTTGGACCCTGTCGTTTCTCACACCCCCTATCACCATGTTGTATCAGACCACATAGAAAACAAAATCTCGGTAGCCTTTCATACTGGAAATTCACCCAGATGGTCTCTCCTTGGATTTTCAACTTTTGTCCCCTTGGAATTGGCTTAGATAAATCCAATTTGATGTGAACTCGGAGATACTTTCCCTACCCAAATCCCTCTTCATTCGTTTCCACTTCCTCCATTATCCCCATTGTTGCTCCTATTTGACAACCTACCTTTTGACACATACATGCGTACGGTAAGTTAAACATGCGTACCCAGAAGGATATCTTCTCAAAAACGATCTTTGATGGTAGCGTTCTCCCATCAAATTCCTCCACCGAAAAAACATTCCCTTCAAACAACCAAGGCCATCCCTCCATGATTCTTATCTTGTCCCAGCTAGCTCCAATTTAATCAAGAAAACATTAGTTCCCAAAACTTTGAACGACATATAACCCGTTGGCTTCCACAGGCGTATCATAGCCGATCTGATGATCTCCTTACTAACATATCTGTCAGCTTGTAGTTTGTTCACAGCACGTGTTTGGCTCTTTGTCACTGTTTCTTCAAAAACTTCCCTTTGCACTTCCACATCCACATCATCTTCTTCCGTCAACGAGAAGTTCTTCCACATGTTGGTCATATCTTCTGCCATCTTTCTACTATTCCTTCCTGCCAGAAACACTCAAAACCTCCACCGCCTATGAAAAGCCTGAAGAACCTTTTTCTTCTCCTCTAGGGTTTTTGAGACCTAGAGAGAAAACCGTCTATTTTTTAAAAAACATAATTAAAACGGTGGAGATGAATATGTTTCCCTTTTTTACACAACTTTTTTGAACTATAATAAAAAATACAATGGAGATGTGTTTTAAGTTTTAAAATCAAATGTTCTAAGCTAGTATATATAAAATCTGAGTTTTGGCTTAGAGAGTGCGTAGAATTGTGACACGTGTCCTCAATCGGTCCTATTAGAAAGTACCTAGAATTGCGACACGTGGCGTTTTAGATGTTAGCCTTTTAGTGAGACAATTAAAACCTAGGGGTTTTATTTGAATTGTCTAAATGAAGAAAACAAAAGGTTTTCAAATTCTCTCTTTCTCTCTCTTTATCTAATTTTCTTTCATATATTATATATATAAAAGCTGAGTTTTGGCTTTGAGAGTGCGTAGAATTGCGACACGCGTTCTCAACCGGTCTTATTAGAAAGTACCTAGAATTGCAACACGTGGCGTTTTAGATGTAACCGAGTTTTGGCTTAAAGAGTGCTTAGAATTGCGACACGTGTCCTCAACCGGTCCTATTAGAAAGTACTTAGAATTGCGACACGTGTCATTTTAGATGTTAGCCTTTTCGTGAGACAGTTAAAACATAGGGGTTTTATTTGTAATGCATTGAATTGTCTAAATGAATAAAATAAAAGGTTTTCAAATTCTCTCTTTCTCTTTTTTTTTTTTTTTTTTGTTTTGAAAGAATTATAATAGCTTCATTAATTAGCTCAAAATAACAGGTACACCTTGCTCGAAGACAAGAAGGTCCTTAATACAATCTGGTGAGCCAGTGAACCACACATTTTCCATGCATTGTTTTGAAACCCTTGCTAAGACATGGGCTATTTGGTTAGCTTCTCTTGTCACATGAAGCATCTGCTAGTGAGAGAAGGATCGGATTTGGCTAGCTTCTCTCTCTTTATCTAATTTTCTTTTCATCTTCTCTTGCTTTATGTTTATATCTCAATGTGAGACAATTAAAACATATAGGTTTTATTTGTAATATATTTAATTGTCTTAATGAAGAAAACAAAAAATTCATAAATTCTCTTGCCTAGAATTGCGACACGTGGCGTTTTATATGTTAGTCTTTTAGTGAGACAATTAAAACATCAGAGTTTTATTTGTAATGCATTGAATTGTCTAAATAAAGAAAACAAAAGGTTTTCAAATTCTCTCTTTCTCTTTTTTTTTTTTTTTTTTGATAAAAAATGACTTCTCATTATAATTCAAGTAACTAGAGCAAATTGCTCAAGTAACAAAGCATCACAAATACAATCATGAGGTATATCTATCCAACAAAATTCATGGTCATGTTCCACCGCATATTTTGCAAGTAAGTGAACCACCTGATTTCCTTCCCTCATAGTAAACATAAGCTGCCACTGTTGAAAAGCCCGAAATTCCAATTTGATATCCTCAATGATATGCCCCATCCAGCTGTTGTCCGTCTCCACCGAGTTTACGGAATCTATCACAGATTTTGCATCCCCTTCAAAGTGCACTTGGGAAAGATTTAATTCATGACATAATCGTATGGCCAAGAGAATCGCCATCGCCTTCGCTGCTGCCAGAGCCAAGCAACCATCTTGAACCACACATCTTGCTGCCTGCATATTCCCCTGAGAGTCCCATATAACCACTCCAAGCCCCATACGACCATGTTGTCTCGCGAAAGCCACATCACAATTTGCTTTGGCCCACCTCATCACCTGAGCTTGCCAGCTGATCGTGTTCTGTGCTACACGGGTAATCATAGCTGCCTCATCACGCTCATGAGCCAAGCTGAAATCCACAATGGCTTGTTTTGTCTGAGCAACTATCATCTTCGGGTGTCTAAAGGTGCCTTCATGAATCAGGTTGTTTCTTCGCAGCCAAAGACACCAAGACATACTAGAAAATTGTTGTATTTCCTCCTGGCCACACCTGTCAAACAAATACTCCAGCAGCTGCAGAAAATCATGTCCAGAGAACGAGCACTTATGGAATTTTGCGTGACCCATAGCCCATAGATCCATAGCCGATGGGCACTGCCACAAAATATGGAAACCTGTCTCCACCTCCAAACCACAAACCGGGCAAAAGGGATCCAAAATAACCTTTCGTTTGTATAAATTTTCCCGGGTTGGGAGAATATTTTGGCAGGCCTGCCATAGAAAATTTTTCTCCATGTTAGGCACCGGTAAAGCCCATAATCGTCTCCAAAAAGTACTACTCCTCGTTGTTGTTGAACAAGTTGCCTTCGTTCGATTTACCAACTCCTTTTGCATGTGATATGCACTCTTCACTGAAAAAACCCCATTCTTAGTGCCCCTCCAAATAAGAGAGTCCTCTTGATTGGTGCAACTTAAAGGAATTTCCTTAATCTTTTGTACCTCCTCTTCTGTAAGTAAAGAGGCCAAAAGAGTGATATTCCACCACTTCAAGTGTACATCAACAAGGGAGCTAACCGTTGTCTCTAGGTCTAGTAGGGTTGGTGGGGAAATAATTTTGAAAGTAGATAGGTTGGGAATCCACCTATCTTTCCAAATCTGAACTTTGCAACCATGACCCACCCTCCATATCATCCTTCTCGAAGAAGATCACACGAGCCATGAATACTCCTCCATGCAAAAGAGGGTCGCCTACCCACACTTGCCTCCAATATAAAGCACTCTGGGTAATATTTCGCCCTCATAATCCGAGCAATTAGACTGTCCGGTTGGTGCCAAAGCCTCAAACTTTGTTTTGCCAAAAGAGCCTTATTAAAACTAGTAAAATCACGAAACCCCATCCCTTCGAACTCTTTTGACAAACCCATACGCTCCCAACTCATCCAACTCACCCGGGATTTATTTTCTTTATGTCCCCACCAAAACTTACGCATTTGTGAATTTATCTCCACACAAAGAGCACGTGGGAGAAGAAAAACACTCATGTAGTAGGTAGGAATCGCCTGAATTACAGCCTTAAGAAGAATTTTCTTGCTAGCCTGAGATAAAAATTTCAGCTTCCAGTCCTGGAGCTTCTTCCATACTCGGTCAGTGATTCCCTTAAAAGCTACCATTCGAGATTTTCCTATTAGAGCTGGGAGTCCCAAATAACTGTCATACCGTTGAGTCGAGGGGAGACCTGAAACCTCCAAAATTTCTCCCTTATCTTCCATGGAAGTATTCTTGCTAAAAAAGATAGAAGTCTTACTAGCATTGAGGCATTGGCCCGACACAATTTCCTCATAGCCATCATCACACCGCCACTTGGTCTCATATCTAAAGCTTCTATGCCCCCGCCCGTGCACACCGGCTCCCACCAGGTAAAGTATTAAAGGGGTATGATTAGAGCAGGTAGTAGCTTCTACTACCACTTTCATATCCGAAAATAGCCCTCTCCATTCGGAATTGGCCACTCCCCGATCTAAACGTTCCTTAGTAAATTCCTCCTCATCTCTACAATTGCTCCAAGTAAACTTCGGACCTCGGAACCCAAGATCCGAAAGTTCACAATTTTCCAGAACTCGTCGAAAAGCTAACATTTGGCTATTTGCACGTCCCGCCCCACCCCATTTTTCTGAGCTTTCCACAATTTCATTAAAATCACCAATACAAATCCATGGGCTGGGGGCCAAATGGGCAAGATAATGGAGTAAAGCCCATGCTTCATCTCTTTTTGCAACTTCGGGATGGCTATAGAAGCCGGTAAATTTCCATGGCGTATCATTCTCTGAAATTTTAATTGCGCCATTGATGTGGCGTTGACTAAAATTCTGGATTGTAACACAAGTTTCCTCTCCCCAAAATAGAGCCAAACCTCCACTTCTCCCCACACTGTCAACAACAAACATGCTCGAGAACCCGAGTTTACAGCGTATACCCTCCATTTTTTCCTTCCATAATTTGGTTTCCATTAAGAAAACCAAAATAGGCTTCTTTTGGTTCGCCAAGCGGCAAAGCTCTCTAACTGTTCAAGGGTTCCCAAGCCCTCGGCAGCTCCAACTAATTATCCTCATTGCGGTCGGCGGGGCTGGACCACAACCTCCGCCATCCCTGAACCATTGTTTTTGTCTGTCGCATTACACAGCTTCCGTCCCTTTGTAACTGGGTGTGCATCAATTTGACAACTTATTCTCCGTGGCCCCTCCAAATGTATAGAAGTTTCAAACTGAGCAACAATTTCTCCCCGACTTCTTTTCTTATCGATTCCAACTACTTTCTTTGGGCTTCTTTTATCGATACCCCCTTCTCCTTTAGAACCAAAGCCTTTTCCTTGCATGGACCTTTCCACATCTGAAATTAACGGACCCATATAACTACCTGGGCTCATATTTAGCTCCCCCTGGCCCATGGCATCCTTAGCTTGATGAGCTGTGACATGGCCCAATCCCGATGCATGCAGTGTGAGAACTAGATGATCATTCGCCAGTCTCGCCCCATGCAGCATGACAGCTGGGCGAGAATTCTCTAGTGCACCATGATGATTTCCTTCCTTGTATGAATCCCGAAAATCACTCTCTTCAGTAGATGCTTCATTAGTTGACTCCCCAAGATCTTTTTTTGAATATACTTCTGTTACCTTCTGTTTCTTTCTATAACCATGCACACTATATCCTCCTATAATATCTCCGTGAAATCTGTACTTTCCAAACTTACCATGCTAAGCACGCGAGTTTCCCGCTATCGGAGATTCACCAGTTCCCCTCCCACAGTCGCCTGAACTACCTTTATCCCTCTGCAGGTCATTGGAAGAATTGCTCCACCTATCCTATCGATATTAAACCTCTTTTCTGGATGAGAATAGTTTGGTTCCTTGTGGGTTTGAAACCTGTTAAAAATCTTCTCTGGTTTTCTAGTAGGAGAAGCTGCTCTGAGCCAGGGACCATACTAGTTGATATCTTGTTGTTGAAGCCCACTCCTTCTTGGACACCCTGTTTTACCATGGCAAAGTACCCCACATTTGAAACAGAATTTTGGAAGTCGTTCATACTGAAACGTAATCCAAGTAGCCATTCCCTCAATATTGATTTTCCTACCCCTTGGCAGGGGTTTTTTTAGGTCCAAAAGAATTTTTACACGAAGATATTTCTCCCATCCCATCCCCTCAGCATCCGTATCCATAGTTTCCACCTCTCCAACCGAAGCCCCAATTTTCTGACCGATCTCCAAACTCATACATGCCAAGGGTAAATTTATCGTTCGCACCCAGAATGCAATTGTGATGGTGACTTAAAACCATCAAAATCCTCTACCAAGAACAGGCATCCTTCAAAAACCTAAGGCCTCCCCATCAAAACATACTCCTTGTCCCTTGGTTCCGTAAAATTGATCAAGAACAAATTCTCCCCGAGAACCTTAAAAGAAAGTTTTCTGCAAGTTTCCACCACGACATGAGAGTGGATTGGAAAGTCTCACAACTCACCATTCAATCCTAAAACAATTTTCCCAAAACACATGCCCTACCCCTCGTGACCCGGGCTTGCAATTCGACTTTCTGGATTGGAAGCTCTAGATCTTCATCCTCGGTAAAGGAGAAATTCTCCCACAAATTAGCCAAATCGTCCACCTTACCAAAAGCAGTTTGAGCAAAAATAAATCCCTTTCACAAGTTAATAATCCTGGAAACACAACTCCTTCTCCTCTAATTTTCGCTAGAGAGAAAACTCAACGTAGTATCAAAGCAGTGGTCGCCATCTCGCAATATACCTCCCCGTATTCCATTGATCTTGAAGGACCATCGATTAAGGATAGATCCTCATACTTGGTTACAAGTTTGAGAAAGAGAGAATTTGAAAACCTCTTATTTTCTTCATTAAGACAATTCAATGCATTACAAATAAAACTCCAATATTTTAATTGTCTCACTAAAAGGCTAACATCTAAACGTTTACTTAAAAATAAATGTTCTAGCGAAAAAAGAAAAGAAAATAAAAGAAAGAAAAGAACTGTATTATAAATTTTCATTGAGAAACAATGATTGGAAAATTGAAAAGAATTGTTCTAGCAAAATTGATGGTCTATAATAAGGGCTCAATTTTATTTTTTTTTATTATTATTTTTTTAAAATGTATCAATTAATCCAATATGGGTACGATAACTCAACAATTTGTTTACCTTTTTTCATATAAATTAATTTGATACTATTTTGCATTTTTATTCATTAGTATAGATTTGTTTCTTAAAAAAACAATTTATTATGTTTTTTTTTTCTATTTTTTCCGTAGCAATAATAAGAATAGCATGCCACGAGATATTACATTTGAGATTTCTACGACGAAAGGGGTGCTATTGGTAGAAAGATATTTGTGTATGTTTGCCCCTAATCTGTTTTTCTTTTTCTTTTAAATTAGTGAAAGAGTAAAAAAATTATTTGAATTCCTAATTTTGTCTTGATTCCGTGTCAATATCTCATACCAACAACAATATAACTCATTCTCTTCTTGAAGATGATATGATGCATATATTGATAGATATCATCGACCACTTGAAACATCTTCTAGTCCTAGTAAATTTAAAAATTATTTTTGAAATCAATTTCCTACTATTGAAGTTTTTAGCCCTTCTCTAACATTGGTGTTTAATTTATTTAACGGACTCTTCGTATGTACTTGCAATTTAATGATGAAATCAAGCTATATAAAACTAATAAGATATTGTGGTAGTTGCTTTCTTAAAAATACTAAATATTGGAGTTGTAGATCGTTTTTGACATTATAAAAATTAATTGTAGATAACATTTTTGTTTCTTGCACTTAGAGCCAAATGATTTGTTTGAATTGTGTTCATCAGACGAATTGAAGATTTGGTCAAATCCTCAGCATCTCTATTTTTATGTGGGCGCAATACAATTTGGACATCATGTTGTAACATTACGGATTAGATGAATAACTAAAAAGAAAATTTTTTCAAAATGTAGAAACTTAGGAAAATGTGTTACCTTTTGCATATGTATAATTATTGTTTATGTTTTTACTTTTGTTGGTTATCAGAGATTATGCTCCTGGTTTATACATTCAACGACTTAATTTTGACACCCGTAAAAAATAGGGTAAGCTAAAATGATATCATCTACTTGCAATGAAATCATTTTGAGCTATTATTCCTCGGGTATTTGTATTCGTAAACTTAAATTTGGACCCCGTAAAATTTTAAATAGAAGGTAAAATGATGTTGCAACTCAATTTGTTCAATTTTGTATTATAGGACAAAACTACTATTGTGGTACAATTTTGAATAAATTTTTAATGATTTAGGATATAAGCAACATTGTTTCAGGAAGTCTTCACCAATGCACAATAGATGATTCCCAAATGATTGATATTCTCAGTAAAGTCGAATGCAAATCTGTGGTAAAGTTGGAACATATCAAAGTAGAAATCTGTCAACTGTGACATAAATGTAAGTTTAATAGAAAATTTGTTCTTGCTTAGATCTTCTCAATAAGATCTTAATTCATGATATAAGAAGTGTTGGGTTATGTTTTGGCTCATTCGGTTTGCATGTAAAGTTGGTGAAAATGAAGCATCTCAAAGTGTTCAGAAATAGACTCTAGAAGGCCATGTCTGGACCCCCAGAAGTCAGGTTCGGACCCATTTTCCAGAGAATACCTGTTGAAGAGCCTGTCCGGACCGCCAGAAGCTGGGTCTGGACCTGATTTCCAGAAACTGCATTTTGATGAAGAGGTCCGGACCACTAGAAGCTGGGTCCGGACCCCATTTCCAGAAAGCCTTGATTTTTATGAGAGTGGGTCGCTTGTCGTGTACAAGGAAGAGTAAATTGCAAAGGTTTTGTAATTCTTCTTGTATTCCTTATTCTTCTTATAGTGTATTGATTTCCTGGGTTTGGCTGCCCCGGAGAGGTTTTACATTTAGAGAGTTCTCTAAATGGTTTCCTCTTCGTAACCAAATATCTGTGTTCTTGATTTTCATTACATATCTGTATTTGGTTGATTATTGATTGTTAGGTTAGATCTTATTCCGCTTAATATTTGTGAATCACCTAGACATTTGAATAGGTGTCGTTTGGAGTCGTTTTTAGATTTTTCAAGAAGAAATACAAAGCAATCATGAATATCTAGATAGAAATGTCATCAAAAGCTCAACCCTACCAAGATTTGAGAAAGAACCCAATATGGGTACGATAACCCAACAATTTGTTTACCTTTTTTCATATAAATTAATTTGGCACTATTTTGCATTTTTATTCATTAGTATAGATTTGTTTCTTAAAAATACACTTTATTATGTTTTTTTTCTATTTTTTCCGTAGCAATGAATAAGAATAGCATGCCCCCAGACATTATATTTGTGATTTCTACGATAAAGAGTGTGCGATTGGCAGAAAGATATTTGTGTATGTTCGCCCCTAATCTGTTTTTCTTTTTCTTTTAAATTAGTGAAAGAGTAGAAAATTTATTTGAATTCCTAATTTTGTCTTGATGCAGTGTCAATATCTCATGCCAACAAGAATACCACCCGCTCTCTTCTTGAAGATGATATGATGCATATATTGATAGATATCATCGAGCACTTGAAATATCTTCACGTACCAGTAAACTTAAAAATTATTTTTGAAATCAACTTTTTACTATTGAAGTTTTTAGCCATTTTTTAACATAAATGTTTAATTTATTTAATGGACTTTTCGTATATACTTGCAATTTAATGATGAAATCAAGGTATGTAAAACTACCGGTTTCTGTATGCGTCTTTTTTTTTTTTTTTTTTTTTGAAATTGATTGTCTACAGTATGTCTCCAATTTTTTATTTTATTTTTTTGTTTGTAAAATGTATTAATTAATCAAATGAGTATGAAGAAGAGAGCTAGATGGTCAAAGGTTTTTGTGGGAGTGATGGTTGCTAAAAATAAAATAGTGTTGTTCATTTAGTATATTGTGGTAGTTGTTTTCTTAAAAATACTAAACATTGTAGTTCTAGATCGTTTTTGACATAATAAAAATTAATTGTAGATAACATTGTTGTTTCTTGCCGTTAGAGGCAAATGATTTGGTTGAACCGTGTTTATCTGACGAATTGATGATTTGGTCAAATACTCAACATCACTATTTTGATGTGGGCGCATCACTATTTTAATGTGGGCGTAATACAATTTGGACATCATGTTATAATATTACGGGTTAGATGAATAATTTAAAGGAAAATTTATACAAAAGATAAAAACATAGGAGAATGTGTTACCTTTTGCATATGCCTAACTATTGTTTATGTTATTACCTTTGTAGGTTATCAGCCATTATGCTCTAGGTTTATGCATTCGACGACTTTTGACTCCCGTAAAAATTAAGGTAAGCTAAAATGATATCATCTACTTAATTGCTATGAAATCATTTTGAGCTATTATTACTCGGGTATTTGTATTCGTACACTTAAATTTGGACCCTGTAAAATTTTTAAAGGAAGGTAAAATGATGTTGCAACTCAATTTGTTCAATTTTGTATTATAGGACAAAACTACTATTGTGGTACAATTTTGAATATATTTATAATGATTTAGGATATAAGCAACACTATTTCGCAAAGTCTTCACCAGTGCACAATAGAGGATTTCCAAATGATTGATATCCTCAATAAAGTCGAATGCAAATCTGTGGTAAAGTTGGAACATGTCAACTGTGACATAAATGTAAGTTTAATTGAAGATTTGTTCTTGCTTAGATCTTCTCAATAAGATCTTAATTCATGATATAAGTAGAAATACAAAGCAATCATGAATATCTAGATAGAAATGTCATCAAAAGCTCAACCCTACCAAGATTTGAGAAAGAACCCAATATGGGTACGATAACCCAACAATTTGTTTACCTTTTTTCATATAAATTAATTTGGCACTATTTTGCATTTTTATTCATTAGTATAGATTTGTTTCTTAAAAATACACTTTATTATGTTTTTTTTTCTATTTTTTCCGTAGCAATGAATAAGAATAGCATGCCCCCAGACATTATATTTGAGATTTCTACGATAAAGAGTGTGCGATTGGCAGAAAGATATTTGTGTATGTTCGCCCCTAATCTGTTTTTCTTTTTCTTTTAAATTAGTGAAAGAGTAGAAAATTTATTTGAATTCCTAATTTTGTCTTGATGCAGTGTCAATATCTCATGCCAACAAGAATACCACCCTCTCTCTTCTTGCAGATGATATGATGCATATATTGATAGATATCATCGAGCACTTGAAATATCTTCAAGTCCCGGTAACCTTAAAAATTATTTGGGAAATCAATTCCCTACCATTGAAGTTTTTAGCCCTTTTCTAACATTGATGTTTAATTTATTTAACGGACTCTTCGTACGTACTTGCAATTTTTTGATTAAATCAAGCTATATAAAACTAATAGGTTATTGTTGTAGCTGCTTTCTTAAAAATACTAAATATTGGAGTTGTAGATCATTTTTGACGTTATAAAAATTAATGGTAGATATCATTTTTGTTTCTTGCACTTATAGTCAAATTATTTGTTTGAACTGTATTCATCAGACGAATTGATCTTTTGGTCAAATCCTTAGCATCTCTATTTTTATGTGGGCGCAGTACAATTTGGACATCATGTTGTAACATTATAAGTTAGATGAATAACTTAAAAGAAATTTTTTTTCAAAATGTAGAAATTTCGTTGAATTTGTTACCTTTTGCATATGACTAATTATTGTTTATGTTTTTACCTTTGTAGGTTATCACACATTATGCTCCTGGTCTATGCATTCGACGACTTAATTTTGACTCCCGTAAAAACTAGGGTAAGCTAAAATGACATTATCTACTTATTTGCTATGAAATCATTTTGAGCTATTATTATCTGGATATTTGTATTCGTACACTTAAATTTGGGTCCCGTAAAAATTTTAAAGGAAGGTAAAATGATGTTGCAACTCAATTTGTTCAATTTTGTATTATAAGATAAAACTACTATTGTGGTACAATTTTGAATAAATTTATAAAGACTTAGGATATAAGCAACACCATTTCGGAAAGTCTTCACCAATGCACAATAGATGATTTCCAAATGATTGATATCCTCAACAAAGTCGAATGCAAATTTGTGGTAAAGTTGGAACATATCAAAATAGAAATCTGTCAACTGTGACACAAATGTAAGTTTAATTGAAAGATTTGTTCTTGTTGAAATATTCTCAACAAGATCTTAATTCATGATATAAGTAGAAATACAAAACAATCATGAATATCAAGATAGAGATGTCATCAAGAGCTCAACCCTACCAAGATTTGAGAAAGAGCACAATATGGGTACGATAACCCAACAATTTGTTTACTTTTTTTCATATAAATTAATTTGGTACTATTTTATATTTTTATTCATTAGTATAGATTTATTTCTTAAAAAAACAAGTTATTATGTTTTTTTTTCTATTTCTGCCGTAGTAATGAATAAGAATAGTGTGACACGAGATATTGTATTTGAGTTTTCTACGACGAAGGGGGTGCAATTGGTAGAAAGATATTTGTGCATATTCGCCCCTAATATGTTTTTCTTTTTCTTTTAAATTAGTGAAATAGTAGAAAATTTATTTGAATTCCTAATTTTGCTTTGATTCCGTGTCAATATCTCATGTCAACAACAATACCACTCATTCTCTTGTTGAAGATGATATGATGCATATATTGATAGATATCATCGACCATTTGAAACATCTTCTAGTCCCAGTAACCTTAAAATTTATTTTGGAAATCAATTCCCTACCATTGAAGATTTTAGCCCTTCTCTAACATTGGTGTTTAATTTATTTAACGGACTCTTCATACATACTTGCAATTTAATTATGAAATCAAGCTATATAAAACTAATAGGATATTGTTGTAGTTGCTTTCTTAAAAATACTAAATATTGGTGTTGTAGATTGTTTTTGACATTATAAAAATTAATGGTAGGTATCATTTTTGTTTCTTGCACTTATAGCCAAATGATTTGTTTGAACCGTATTCATCAGACGAATTGATGATTTGGTCAAATCCTCGGCATCTCTATTTTTATGTGGACGCAATACAATTTAGACATCATGTTGTAACATTACGGGTTAGATGAATAACTTAAAATAAATTTTTTTTTCAAAATGTTGAAACTTACGAGAATTTGTTACCTTTTGCATATGACTAATTATTGTTTATGTTTTTACTTTCATAGGTTATCAGACACTATGCTCCTGGTCTATACATTCGACGACTTAATTTTGACTCCCGTAAAAACTAGGGTAAGCTAAAATGATATCATCTACTTATTTCCTATGAAATCATTTTGAGCTATTATTCCCCTGGTATTTGTTTTCGTACATTTAAATTTGGACCCTGTAAAATTTTTAAAGGAAGGTAAAATGATATTGCAACTCAATTTGTTCAATTTTGTATTATAAGACAAAACTACTATTGTGGTACAATTTTGACTAAATTTATAATGATTTAGGATATAAGCAACACCATTTCGGGAAGTCTTCACCAATGCACAATAAATGATTTCCAAATGATTGATATCCTCAATAAAATCGAATGCAAGTCTGTGGTAAAGTTGGAACATATCAAAGTAGAAATCTGTCAACTGTGACATAAATGTAAGTTTAATTGAAGATTTATTCTTGCTGAGATCTTCTCAATAAGATCTTAATTCATGATATAAGTAGAAATACAAAGCAATCATGAA
The DNA here is from genome assembly GCF_965113065.1 of Corylus avellana. NCBI lineage: Eukaryota > Viridiplantae > Streptophyta > Magnoliopsida > Fagales > Betulaceae > Corylus > Corylus avellana. The sequence goes on along the minus strand of NC_142495.1, from coordinate 9,918,498 downwards.
TATAAAGATAGAGATGTCAACAAGAGGTCAACCCTACCAATATTTGAGAAAGATCACAATATGGGTACGATAACCCAACAATTTGTTTTCTTCTTTTCATATAAATTCATTTGGTTCTATTTTGCATTTTTATTCACTAGTATAGATTTGTTTCTTAAAAAAAAAAAAAAAAAAAAAAAAAAAAAAACAATTTCTTATGTTTTTTCTATTTTTTCCGTAGCAATGAATAAGGAGAGCATGGCATGAGACATTATATTTGAGATTTTTTCGACGAAGGGGGTGCGATTGGTAGAAAGATATTTGTGTATGTTCACCCCTAATATGTTTTTCTTTTTCTTTTTCTTTTAAATTGGCGAAAGAGTAGGAAATTTATTTGAATTCTTAATTTGGTCTTGATGCAGTGTCAATATCTCATGCCAACAACAATACCACTCATTCTCTTCTTGAAGATGATATGATGCATATATTGATAGATATCATCGACCACTTGAAACATCTTTTAGTCCTAGTAACCTTAAAATTATTTTGGAAATCAATTGCCTACCATTGAAGTTTTTAGCCCTTTTCTAACATTGGTGTTTAATTTATTTAATGGACTTTTCGTATGTACTTGCAATTTAATGATGAAATTAAGCTATATAAAACTAATAGGATATTGTGGTAGTTGCTTTCTTAAAAAATACTAAATATTGGAGTTGTAGATCATTTTTTACATTATAAAAATTAATTGTAGATTACATTTTTGTTTCTTGCAGTTAGAGCCAAATGATTTGTTTGAACCGTGTTCATCAGACGAATTGATGATTTGGTCAAATCATCAGCATCTCTATTTTTATGTGGGCGCAATACAATTTGGACATCATGCTGTAACATTACAGGTTAGATGAATAACTTAAAAGAAAATTTTTCAAAAGGTAGAAACTTAAGAGTATGTGTTACCTTTTGCATATGCCTAACTATTGTTTATTTTTTTACCTTTGTAGGTTATCAGACATGATGCTCCTTGTCTACGCATTCAACGACTTAATTTTGACTCCTGTAAAAACTTGGGTAAGCTAAAATGATATCATCTACTTACTTGCTATGACATCATTTTGAGCTATTATTCCCCGGATATTTGTATTTGTACACTTAAATTTGGACCCCGTAAAATTTTTAAAGGAAGATAAAATGATGTTGCACTCAATTTGTTCAATTTCGTATTATAGGACAAAACTACTATTGTGACACAATTTTGAATAAATTTATAATGATTTAGGATATAAGCAACACCATTTTGGGAAGTCTTCACCAATGCACAATAGATGATTTCCAAATGATTGATATTCTCAATAAAGTCGAATGCAAATCTGTGGTAAAGGGTTAACAACATTAACCTTTCATCTTCTCCTACTTTATATTTATATCTCCCTGTGAGAAAATTAAAAGGTATAGGTTTTATTTGTAATATTTAATTGTCTTAATGAAAAAAAACAAATGGTTCACAAATACTCTTGCCTATAATTGTTGCGTTTTAGATGTTAGCCTTTTAGTGAGACAATTTAAATATAAGAGTTTTATTTGTAATGCATTGAATTGTCTAAATGAAGAAAATAAAAGCTTTTCAAATTCTCTATTTTCATCTTCTCTTGCTTTATGTTTATATCTCAATGTGCGTAGAATTGCAACACGTGTCCTCAACCGGTCTTATTAGAAAGTACCTAGAATTGAAACACGTGGCGTTTTAGACGTTAGCCTTTTAATGAGACAATTAAAACATAGGCGTTTTATTTGTAATGTATTGAGTTGTCTAAATGAAGAAAACAAAAGGTTTTCAAATTCTCTCTTTCTCTCTCTTTATATAATTTTCTTTTCATCTTCTCTTAATTTATGTTTATATCTCAATGTGAGACAATTAAAACCTATAGGTTTTATTTGTAATATATTTAATTGTCTTAATGAAGAAAACAAAAGGTTTACAATTCTCTTGCCTAGAATTGCGACACGTGGCGTTTTAAATGTTAGCCCTTTAGTGAGAGAATTAAAACATAATGGTTTTATTTGTAATGCATTGAATTGTCTAAATGAAGAAAACAAAAGCTTTTCAAATTCTCTATTTTCATCTTCACTTACTTTATGTTTATATCTCAAGAGAGAGAGACAGAGAGAGAGGGAGAGAGAATTTCTATTCTTTTTTACTTAATGAAGAATTATACTATACTAATTTACTTTCATTATTTTTTTTCCTATAACATTTCTTTTTAATTTTCCAATCATTGTTTCTCAATGAAAAATGATACGACAGTTTTTTTTTTTGCTAGATTAGTTATTTTTAATTATATTAATATTTTCATTTTTTTTTTCATTATTTTTTTTTTATCTTTATTTCCGATGCTTATGCTCTTCCATTTTTTTTTTTTGACCCTTATTTTTTTTCTTCCTAACTTATATATTATTTTTTATTTAAATAGTTACTTTTCTTTTGTAAATTTTACATTGAATTCAGGGAATAATAGTGAGAGTTTCTTTTCGTAGAAACTCAATTTTTTTCAATATATTTCACACTCAATATTCTGATTGTAGATTATTATTATTATTTTTTTGTCTTTGTTTTCCTATATCTTAAAATTAGTTTCATTTAATTTTATATAAGTGAAGGATGGTTGAAAAAAAAAAAAATCTATTTGACAAAACCTTTTCTAATATTTGTGGATTTCATTGGAATTGAGAAAAATATAGAAAAAAGAGTTCTTTTTTATTATATTAGTATTTTTCATTTGTTTACATTTTTTTTTGTCCTTAATTTCTATTCTAATTTATATATTATTTTTCATTCAAATTTTATTCATTTTATTTAATACAAGTTACAAATTTTCTTTTGTAAATTTAATTGACTTTTGTTGTTTATTTTTGTTTTTGGGTATTCCAATATTTCTGCCACTGTTTTTTATCTCTTTCTTTTTTAAAAGAAAAATTAAACTACCAATATTCTTTTGTTTACAAAATTAGTAAACATAATTGTAATCAGATATTAACATGCTTGGTGTGCAGCAAACACGTGCAAGGTGCTAGAGATTACGAAAGTCATTCTGGAGGGGGATTCACTGGAGGTGGTACAAGCTATTCAGAAAGAAGGAAGTTGCTGAAGCAGCTATGGGCATTGTATTAATGAGACAAAGACTCTTCTACATGGGGTGCACAGCTGGGAGGTCCAGCATGTGAAACGCGCTGCTAATACGGCTGCGCATAGGTTAGCTCGTATGGCTTTAGCCTTTGATGAGAACCACATGTGGAGTGGGGAAATTCCCTATTGTATTCATGAGATTGTAAGCATTGAGTAAGTTTTTTGGATGAATGAAAGCAGGGAATACCAATTTAAAAAAAAAAAAAAAAAAAAGATACCAACATGCTCATTTATTTTAGAACACTTCTTTATTTTTGTCAGTGGTATTATTGTTGGAATATAATAAACATTCAGGAGTTGAACTTTCTCCCCACAAACAATTTTTTTAAAAAGTGGTATCATTGTTGGAATATAATGATTAATCAATCATTTTCTATAATTGATTAATCTAGGTTTTTATTTTGATTTTTTTTTCCTTTATATTTCATTTTAAACTACATATATGGAAACAAATATTTAACACATTTCAATTTATAAGAACTAAAATTTATGAATTTTTAAATTTATTGGATGTGTGAGTTTATGTTATTAAGTCAAACTATGGTTTAAAATGATCTTATGAACATTTGTCATTTTTGGTAGCTAATTTGTTAATTAAGAGAAGAAAATAAAATTTGTTGTTGATAATCTTTTAAAGACTTTTTGACTTTTATATATATATATATATATATATAACCCGTTGCTTAGCGCGAGCTCTAAGTTAGTTTTTAATAATTGTCAAGTGTTACTGATCTGCATATACGATTTCAAGAGTACGATTGCCTCAAGACGAGATTTTTAAGACCTTGAGGACAAGTTTCTTTTCAAGGGAGGAGGAATGTTATGAAAATAAAAATTTATGCGGAGTAGATATTAATGTCAGACTATATGATATTAATGTCAGACTAAGATACTTATGTTAGAATATAATATATGATAAGATACTTACCTTATAGGATAGGATCCGGCTTACATACTGTAGTTAAAATAACATGATGTATGTTGTAGTTTAACCAACGGCATATATTCAATCTCAAAAAGTATAAAAAGTTATCTGAGTTTTAAAAGAATTTATTGATCATATCTTTTAACCATGGTTCAAAATCCACGCCTCCATATTCCAACAGGTAGCTCAATCGGCTGGGACCACGCCTAATGAAACGGAGGTCATTAGCTTGAATCCCCATTTCCCCTCTTTTGTGGGAACATGTCAAAAAAAAAAAAAAAAAAAATCCACATCCTTCTTCTTCATTTTCCCTCTCCCATATGTTTCTCTTCCCTCTCTAAAACTCTCTATCTCTTTCAAATCCACAATCTTTTATTTCTTAGACCGCCATAAAAGAAAAAGCTGAAATAAAATAAGTGGGAGAAATAGCAACAAGGCAAAACCCATAGCTGAAATATTTTCTTCCCAGGGATGGAAAGTTTGGTGGTGCTCCTCCTCACTAAACCCCATCTTCCTCTCACTCTCTCTTCGTCTTCATCGTTATTCTTATATATATATGGAAAGTTTGGTGGTGCTCCTCCTCACTAAACCCCATCTTCCTCTCACTCTCTCTTCGTCTTCGTCGTTATTCTTATATATATGGAAAGTTTGGTGGTGCTCCTCCTCACTAAACCCCATCTTCCTCTCACTCTCTCTTCGTCTTCGTCGTTATTCTTATATATATATATATATATATATATATATATATATATATATATATATATATATATATATATATACGGACTAAACTCATATAACCCATATCTTTTTGTATTTTTTTTCCTATTGAACCTTTCCAACCCATTCAGGTTCTTGGGTTTCCTTTATAGAAGAGAACAATGAAAGTTTTGTTTGGACTTGAATAGTCTAAAATCCCAATCCCAGATTTTGTTTTTTTGTTTTTCTTTGGGTAAAGACATTCAAGGGATTCCTTATCCCCATTTTGTTGGGTCAGAGAAATCTGTAGCTCCCATGGAAGGGGATTCTGGTGCCTTCCTCGTCATCTCCTACCTCTCTGTCTTTGGTTATTCTAACCTAGGACGAGCTCAAGAAGTTTGCAGCCTACAAGGCTCTTGAGTACGTCTAGTTTGGCATGGTGCTCGGCCTCGGCACCGGTTCCACGGTTATAAAATACTCATATATATATATATAATGAGTTTAATGGGGAAACCGATGGGAGAGAGAAAATGGAAAGAGAGGGATGAGTTATTTTGAACCATGGTTAAAAAACATGATCAATAAATTCTTTTAAAAGTCAATAACTTTTTAGACTTGTTGATATTGAATCTAGGTCGTTGGTTAAACTATTATTTTAACTACAGCATGTAAGCTGGATTCGGCATCTATGCAGTAGTGAAAACTATTGCATAGATGCTATTAGTCTAAAACTACACTGTTTTAAACTAACAGCACAAGTGAGTCAAAAAAATTACCAAGTGACTTGACGGCGTTGATGCCGTTTGAAATACCTAGAAGATTGAATCTACATGAAAAACAAACCCACATGAGCATTATTTGATGGAGATCATGAACGGATCAAGAACAAACCCATGAGCATTATTTGATTATTTTTATTTCTTCTTCTACTGGCTGTAATATTTTTTATTTAAGTGCAATGATATAATGAAAAAGTATGTAGAAAATTATCTTTAAACATTGTGTTAGTCAACAGGTATAGGTTCCCTTTACGAATCTAAAGGTCGAGATTCCCTCAAAACTTAACAATCTATCTCACTTTATTCACATAACATTTTATTGGTTATTCTTATAATAGCATGACACATTCTTTCTTTTTTTTTTTTTTTTGGTTACTTAGATTCAAATGATACATATGAATCTAGAGATGTTGAATCTTTTGAAAATTTGATTAAGTCTGAATTTCAGAAAAAAAAAAAAGAAAAAAAAGAAGATATTGTTTGTACTCCTAGTAATATTGATAAGGACCAACATACTAGTGAATTTGAATTGAGGAGAAGTAAAAGACTTATGAAAGAAGAGAATAACTTTTATTAGGCTTTAGTGTAAATTCAATCTTTTACGTCATCTAATAAGAGTTTGACACATTACCTAAAAACACTGAATAGAATGAACTTGAAAACACTAAATCTTAACAATAAATTTTCATTTACTCGTGAATTCCTCTTCCTACTTTCCTCCCACTGCAAGTAAACCATTTTCACTCTCTTTTTGTCACTCGTTTGATTACCAAGAAAATCCATGGCTATTATTAGTGTACACACAGATGAGACTGCTTCTTTGAAATCGCTATTATCAGTACATAAGAAATAAGGCCCATCAGATTCAGAGAGAGAGAGAAACTAATAAGGGAGAGAAAGGGATTGGCTATTTGGTTGAAATATCGAAACACAATCTTTTTCTTCTCTTTCTTTCTATAGAAATTCTATACCTTTGTCTCTGCTCTAAGAAGATGGTTTTCCGGTGGTGAAAACGGTGCCATCTTGGTGGATTCAGGGCATGCCCGTTTCCATGAGCTTGGCTATAAACAAGAGCTCAAGCGTGATTTATCGTAAATATTCTCAATACCCCTTTTCTTAGTTATTCTTCCTAGTTTGTTTGCTTTGTTTGGCCTTTTGATCCTCAATTCATATGCAAAATATGAGTTGGGTCAATGGGCTTAAGAGGACAGGAGGGGACGGTCGTAGTGATGGAGGCTAATAAGATAGGCGGGGACGTTGGGTTGGTCAAAGAGGAAAGGCTAGAATCCAAATCTTCAAAATTTTCTCTTACACACTCCCAAGAATTTTCTCGGCATCCAAACAAATCGTTGAGAAATAGAGAGTGAAAATGGGTTTCATTGCGGTGAGAGGAAAGGTCATAGAAAAAATAAATCACTATGTGGTGTTATTATCTTGTGTTTTCATGTTTATTTTATTTGGTGTTATAAGTTGACGTGTGAAGCTCTTATTCCATGTTGTAAAAGAATGGGTTTACAGTTTACAACAATTCTGGATAGTAGGGGCTCTCATAAAAGAAATATCTTATGGACCAGATTTTTCCACATATTTTGTAGAAGGTGATAGAAATGAGGTGAAACATGAATACATTTCAATCGTGCTTATGATTGAATCTTTTTGTTTTGACTTTGATTGATCAAAACTAGCTTCAATTGATCAAAGACAGTGTTCATTGTCTTTTGTGACACCCATGAGTAAGAACATGATTTTTCTCACACTTTTACGTCGTTCACAACCGTCAACACCAAAACAACATAGCAACAACATTAAAACACCATCTACTACTCATAATAGCTCATTTTGACGTTTAAACTTCCAAAAACATTTCTCTCAATTTTCTCAAACCGATAGAAAAACTCAACAAATATACTCACTCGCACACAAACACATACAACTCCAATTTCCATTCTTCAATCCTTAACGCTCCATTCACAATAAACCAACAAAAGCTTCAAACTTTTTAACCCAAAGTTAAAGAACTTATATTCCTTGGCTCTTGAACAAAAATCTTTCTTTAAATCTTCACAAATGCAGAGAGCGCATGGATGGAATAGCACTAGGTGTACACAAAGGGATACCTTTTGTTGAAGACAAGGGCGGAGCCAGAAGAAGGTGAAAGGGGGCAAACTCCCCCGCTGACCTTGCTCAATTTTCCTATACAGCATATATCTTAAGCTCTCTTGCCCACCCTTAAAAAAAAGTTGCCCTATGTGCTTACATGCTCCAATTAAATGCTCTAGTTATTCATGACAAAAGTAAAAGCTGTTGTGAAATTGAAATTGTTTAAATCGCATTGTACAAAATCATCATCCAAGTACTTATCTAACCATCTAGACAATGCCACATATAACACACATACCCCACCAAGCTTCAATGTCCATTCAATCCTTTGCAACAATCTTATATTAGCACAACGCGTGTGTTACTTTACTTTTATATAGTTTTCAATAATAAAGGTTTGCCTACCACAGACCTATTACCCATTGACTAATGGACCTTTAAGGTGTACTTGCATAGCCATTTTTTTCTAAGTTACACGCACAAGTCACATCCTTCTATAAATTTTTTTTTTTTTTTTTTAGAAAAAAAAAATGGTATGTAATTGGCCCCAATGGAAAGAAGGAATGAACAACTTTTTATTCCTAAAAATAAAAACCAAGTAATGTTTTACTAAAGTTTTGTAGAATTTGATACAATCTTGTTTGACTATGTTAGGTTTTATAAATGGCTCATTCGATGTCTAAAACTTAGTTTTATGTTTTGGGGATTTGGGTAATTGTGTATAAAGCTGTTAGATGACCAAGGCTATTCGTGAACAAACTCAAGCTCGGCTCGAATAAGCTCAAATTGAGATCGACTTGGTTATTAAACAAACAGTTTGTGATTGAAATTAAGCTTAATTATTAAACTATACAAACTCGTGTAAATTCGGCTTGACTCGATTAATGTTCGTGAACAAGCTCGTATAAGGCTATACTCGTTTGTTTAGCTCAACTCGTATATATTTATTAATATTCACACACACACACACACACACACACACACACACACACACACATATATATATATATATATATATATATATATATATATATTGTAAATTAATTTGGTTTATAATTGTATTTGATTTGATTTAAGCCCAATTTATTGTATTTATTCTTTTATTTGATAGTATTAATTTGAGTTGTCTTTGTTTAAATTTGATTTTTAAGTTTCGTTTATTTTAATTATATAAAGGGAAAAATATAAAAAAGCCCCCCAAACTACCAGCCGTTTGCGATTTAGCCTCCTAATGTTCCAAAAGTCATAAAGTAGCCCCCCAAACTACCAAACTTTTGCATTTTGGCCACTCCGTTAGTCAACACCTTCAGTCTGGACGAAAAACACAAAACAGCGTCGTTTGGATGGGGTGATGTTACTCCAATGCCCTTATATATATATATTTAAAGAATGTGCAAAACGGCGTTGTTTTGCTTAGGGTATACTTTAAGTCCCTTTCTTCCAATTCCCATCTCCACCGATCGAGACCCTTCACGCAGCCCAGCCGCACGCCATCCCCTTTTCTCCTTCACACGCAGCCCAGCCGCACCGTGCTGTCCCAGTCGCACCATGCCGTCCCGTCTTCTCCTTCACACGCAGCCGAGCTGCACGGTCCCGTCCCGCTGCTCCGAAAGTCTCCTTCACACGCAGCCGAGCCGTACAGTCCCGTCCCTTCTGCTTCGATCGTCTCCCCCACGTAGCCGATCGGCCACTGAAGGTAGCCCACTAATTTCCCAACTGAGTTGTTCCTATTTTTTAGGGTTTGTGGAGAAAGGTTTTGGTCGTGTGTAGATGTATTGATGTTCTGATTTATTGTGAAGGAAAATTTGCTTTATAGTGTCCGAAAGTGAAATGGGTCCCTATGTTTAGAAGATTTTTGTTTGTATAGTTTTTTCCTTAGCTGCAGACCGTTGTTTTGTATATTTTTATTTTGGTATAATATTTGAAGTTATTGGTTTATGGGTTTGTTGTCTGCTTATTGTCAGATGGGTTGGCTGTATGGTTTGTTTTTTTGCATTCTGCCTTCGCTTTTTTCTGTGGTCCCCCTGCTGTAATGCATGCCATCTGTGGTCCCCTTTGTTGTCTGCTGTAAAGGAAATGAAAGAAAAATCTGAAGAAACCATGACAAGCAATACATCATAAGGTGACCAAAAATTAACAAAAAAGAAATCAAATTGTTCAAATGTAGAGCACCCACCCTGCTTCTTTCAACCTACAGCTTGGGTGTCAAATTTTGATTTTTCTATGCTACAGACCACCATTTTATTTAAAATGCACTCCCAAATGAGGAACTTTCAACAATTTTATTTAAAAACGCATCTTTGGCTTGCAAAATCTTAAATGAACTCCTGTAGAAAGTAGACATTAACAAAGAACCTTAGAAGTTGTATTTATTTTGGCACGAAAAAAATTGTTAGATGTCGGATGGTTGTTGTTCTACCAGTAAAATTCGGACCTAAAATGCTTTTTTATTTTTTTCTTATAAAAAATGAGGGGAACCACACTTTCGAAACAATGTTGAAATAAGTTAAAAAGAAAGAAAGTGAAAATGTCATTAAAAAACACAAATGTTGACGAATTAGTTGCATCCTCCGGCCATGCTTGACTAGCTCCAAAAGGGATATCCAAATATATACGTTTTTCTCCCTTATGATGTTAGTGTTTGAATATTCAAATATTACCATTTTCTTCTCTTCTTTATCTTTTCCTTTTTTGTTTTTCTTTTCATTTTATCTCCCCTTAATTATATGCATCATGCATGCATGGGAGAGGAGAGAAATACGAATATGCTATGAATATGCCTCACTTTCATGATATTTTGTTGCTACTTGAATGCTGCAAGTGTTTGAGAATGTCAAGTTGACAAGAATGATAATAATTTTTTTTTTTATTAATTTTTTTTTTTAAGGGAAGCTTTCATATTCATTTATTGAAAAAAAATCAATTAAAGTTACAAAATTGTGTGGTCATTTCGTAACATAAAAAAAGTTATCTTGGAAAATAGTATGTGTAGCACTTAATTCATTTTTACTCTAGTAATGTAAAAATATATTCTTGATTTATTTTTTTTATCTCACATATAGAATCACAATAATTAATTTATAGTATCGAGTAACGCTATACCCCATCACTATTTGCAACCTCCATCCGCAATGGGTGATATGGCCATATAAAATAATGTCATATAAAATACTCATATGATCATATAAAGCTGCATGTGCCTTTATAATTGGGTGTACATAATTAATGACCATATATTGTCTACATTTGTTTCCGAGATGTTCCCTTACTCTAGATTACATGCATTGTACAATTTAATGTAAATTATTATTTTTATTTTTCCTGTGAAATGACTTTAATTAATTAGTTAAAGTTAAATTGTACTTAATACTAGTTGATATTTACGTAAGCTCGAATTTTTTTTTTTTTTTTTTTTTTATATTTTATTGAGTTGTTAATTTTCTTTAATCCTTTTATTGTTTAGGATGACTATACGAGAGCTTGTGTTTGAGGTGCATTACGGTGGTAAGATTAATAGGTGGTTTACGTGCACATATGTGGGGGGGTGATGTAGATGTGCATGATGAGACGTATGAGGAGGACAAGTTGTCATTTTTTGAGATTGAAGGTATAGTAAAGAAATATGGATACAAGTTAGGGGATCTTGTGTATTACTTAGAACCAGGTTGTACTTTTCAAGGTGGTTTGAAATTAATTTCATCAGATCATAATGTCTTGGAAATGGTTGCTGCATATAAAGGGGTACCGGTTATTGAGTTGTACCTTGTTTCATTTGATGAGCCTGCAGTTAATGATGATGAATATGAAGAGGATAATGATGATGATGATGATGGTGAATATAGTGAAAATAGTAGGATTGATCGAGATGATCCTTATTGGGAAGAAGTATTCGAACCAGACTTGTTTGATGAAGATAATAACCTCCCTGGGCCATCCATGGCAGGAGGAAATGTTGAGAAGGGTGGTGTTGAGGGTAATGAGGGTGAGGATGGGGATGAGAAGGGTGATGGGGAGGGTAATGAGGGTGAGGATGGGGACGAGGAGGAGGAGAGTGATGAGGCGGCGGATGATGATAATCAAAATGCAAATGCAGGGGAAGCTAAAAATGCGAGTGGAAGGGGTCAGTGCTATGGTGATGATGTTGATGATGATGATGCAAACTCTGCCATGGCCCGAAATGACATTCTTGTATCCCCTCCTACAAGTGACGAGGAGAATGAGGTTTCATCTGTTGCCAAATGTGTTACTAGGCGAACAGAGTTTCAACAAACTGACATGTCGAATCCATAGTTGAGTAATGGGCAGTTGTTTCCCTCAATCAAAGTCTTTAGAGAAGCAATTAGGGAGAACAACCTGAAGAAGGGGAAGGATATTAGGTTTTAAAAAAATTACCTGGCAAAATGTATTGTTGTATGCAGGGATCCAGGTTGTAGGTATCGAGTTTACGGTCGTAAATGCAAGGATCAAGAGTCATTTGAAATTAGATCAATACAAGACAAACACACTTGTACAAGGCAGCATAGGAATTCGACTGTGAAATCTGGATGGATTGCTGATAAACTTATTGACAAGTTTAGAGTGCAGCCTAACATGCCATTGAAGGCGATTCTTGGGGAAGTCAAAGACAAGTGGGGTGTTGACGTTAATAATTGCCAATTGTATAGGGCTAGAAGAATTGCAAAGGAAATGCTTCAGGGGAAAGTAAAGATGCAATACAATAAGCTTTAGGATTATTGTGAAACCATTAGACAAACGAATCAGGGTAGTTGTGTGATGATGAAGGTTGATAGACCTTACTTGACCATCCTGCATGTTTCCAAAGGTTGTATTTCTCATTGGCTGCCATGAAGAAAGGTTTTCGAGCTGGTTGTAGGCCTATCATTGGGTTGGATGGGTGCTTTTTGAAGGGGACTTATAAAGGACAGCTTTTGTCGGCCATTTCTAGGGATGGCAATAATAACATGTACCTAGTGGCTCTTGCAGTTGTTGAGGCAGAAACCGAAGACAGTTGGATATGGTTTCTTGAGACTTTGGTCTCAGACCTTGGCACCCCCCCTACACAAGGATGGACATTTATTTCTGATCGTCAAAAGGTAAGTATATTATAAGTTCATTATGTTTATTTCTTTTTCTTTTTCGTTGTTTTCATAAAAAAGATAACCAAGTGTTGTTTATTATTCATTGTGGTTGTAGGGGCTACAACCAGCGTTTGACGTGGTGCTTCCTGGGGGTGACCATCGGTTCTGTGTGAGGCATTTGTATACGAATTACAGAGACTCAGGTCATCGTGGTCTTGCCTTGAAAAACAAGTTATGGGCTGCAGCTGCAGCATACACTGAAGCTAAATTCCATAAGGAAATGGATGAATTAAAGCATATAAGCTAGGATGCATACAACTACTTGTCAAATGTTGACCCAAGCTTATGGTCCAGGGCTTGGTTCAATACATTCCCGAGGTGTGATCTACTTGTCAACAACCTCTGTGAGTGCTTCAATGCTTACATCCTGAATGCACGTGACCTGCCGATCATATCCATGCTAGAATTCATAAGAAAGAAGTTGATGAAGAGGTATCAAACGAAGAGGGATGGCATCCGCACGATGACGGGTAGGCTATGTCCAAGGGTTGTTGCCAAATTGGACAGGTTCCTGGGCATTGCTACAGCACATATGCTGGGGCTGGGTTATACGAAGTAACCCATAATAATAAACAATATGTTGTGAATTTGTTGAGGAAAACTTGTGGCTATAAACAGTGGGACATGACTGGAATCCCTTGTGCACATGCAGTGTCAGCAATTTGGTTTTTTAATGCAAACCCCGAGGATTACATAGATGATTGGTATAGTGTTGAGATGTATAAAAAAGCCTATGATGAAATTGTGTATCCAATGCCTGCAGAGGAGCAATGGGTGAAGACTAACTACGACCAAGTGGACTCCCCCATGAGTAGAATACAACCAGGGAGGCCTAGAAAAGTAAGGACAAGGGGTCCAGAAGAGCCGATCAATCAATACCGTATGAGAAAGAGTGGAGTGAGAATGAGATGCGGCAAATGCAGAGGGACTAGACACAATAGCAGAACATGTCCACGGAACAGAACAGAGGCAGTGAATTACAGGAGAGGAAACGGTATTGCAAGACAACATGAGGTGAGTTACTACATGTTTTTCTTTCTCTTTTTTGTTTTTTGTTTTTTTTTTTCTTTCTTTTCTCTTGGTCATTATATATATTGTGCTATGTTAATATCATAGGTACAAGATGATAGTGAGCGAAGTTTACATAGTCAGACCCCAACTCCCCAGCAAACCATTGATGCTGAAACAGTAAGTGATAAACTGTTTAAATGTCATTACTCATTGTAATTAATTCATTACATTTGATTTACCAAGTTTACATCATATTTGCAGATTTCGCAAGATACTGATGCATCTTCTAGAGGTAGAGGGAGTACTAGGGGTAGGGGTAGGGGTAGGGGTAGAGGTAAAGGTCAGTTTGAACCTACCTCAGAAGGGTCTACTTGACTGCAAAGAGGTGGAGCAAGGACTAGGGGAGGGCCTACTGGACTGCAAAGAGGTGTTCAGAGGACTATGGGAGGGCCTATTGGACTGTAAGGAGGTGGACCAAGGACTAGGAGTGGAGGTAGAGGTCAGTTTCAGGGTACAGTCCACACAGTCAGATTGTATGGGCCTTCTCAACATCAAACACCACAGTCTCAGGGCAGTGCTAGTGTGAGCAAACTCTTTTGATACTATTATTTTATTGTGGTGCATTTTACTTTTGGATGACACAATATAAATCAATTACTTAATATGGTGAAATGTTACATAGTTTCAAGGTACTGTCAATACCGTAAGGTTGTATGGACCTCCTCATACACAGTCCGCACAATCTCAGAGGGATGCTAGTGTTAATGTGAGTACTTTATACACTAAGTATTTCTTTTGTTAAATGATTATACACTTCAATTTAATTTGAAGAATGATGTCAATTGAATGATATATTATGTTTAGAAGAATCGATAAAATATCCCATCCATTCATTTGAGTAGTGAGAAGCTGGTTGGATTTTTTGTTTAGACTGTAATAAGAGTTTGAATGCAAATAATGAGGATTCATTTAAGTAGTGAGAAACTGGTTGGATTTTTTGTTTAGACTGTCATAAGAGTATGAATGCAGATAATGAGGATTCATTTGATTAGTGAGAAACTGGTTGGAATTTTTGTTTAGACTGTAATAAGAGTATGAATGCAGATAATAAGGATTCATTTGAGTAGTGAGAAACTGGTTGGATTTTTTGTTTAGACTGTAATTAAAAAAGTTATTATATATATATATATTAAAAAATGTGATGGGAAAAATGGGCAATGGGATAGGGAGGACAGGTGTCCATTACCAAATGTTGAGAAAGTTAGGTGGTTAATGTGGTAGGAGGTTGTTTGTGTAGGAGGCTGTTTGTATGATTCATGCATGTGATAGGCGAAGTTTGATGTAATTATTATGATTCTATGTAATAGGGACTTTCATATTTAGTTGGCAATTTTCAGATTTAGCCTATATTTTTTATGTGATTTTTCAATTTTGATTATTAGATGTTAAAGTTTTTTTTTGCCCTTTTCGATTGAAATATTGCCAGTTATGTGGGTGCTTATGCGTTTATTCCTTTGAAATTGATGATTGGTTAATGTGAGCCCACACTCTTCGACGCAGGAACATGAAACATTGCAAGCAGAAGGGTCTGCTCAACTAAGCGGATCTTCTCTGCCTTCTCAACAATAGTTGGGGTGTACTACTGCATGTACGTCAACGCCTGCAAGAAGAGGTAAAACTATTGTACACACCGTGGAGAAGGGAATTGCAGTAATGGAGGCTAACAAGAGAAAAAGGAAGAAGCTAGATTGGCAAAAATATTAGACTCCAAGGAAATGGATTACTATACAGACAATTGATTATTGTGGATGTGTAAATATGTATATGGTTAGTGTTACAATTTGGTCGTTTTGGATGTGTAATATGTATATGGGTAATGGTAGACACGTCTACCTTGTCAATGCTACAATTTGGTCATTTTGGTTGTGTATTATATATATGGGTAATGGTAGACACATTTACCTTGTCAATGCTACAATTTGGTCATTTTGGATATGTAATATATATATGGTTTAATGTTTAGACACATTTACCTTGTATATAAAACCATTGTAATTTGTGTTAGAAAATTTAACTTAATTTTCCAAAATTATTTCCTTATATCATGAACAGATTCTTACCTACAATTGCACAGAGAAAACACCAATTACACGAGGACTAGGAGTAAACACTGCTTTATATAACACAAGCAATGCAATTTGGTTGGAATAGGTGAATGTACAAACAATTGAAACTCGTCAAATTGTCATATCAGGAAATTGAAACATCTCAAACATATACCTACTACCACATAGGTTTCGCACTTTAATACAACACACTAAGTAATAGTCCTTAAACTACATAGGTTTCTCCCTCTCATGGCAACATTGCCCTACTAACAGTGCAATTATGTTTCTCCCTATTATTAACAAAACAAGACAACAACAAAAAAGCTAAGATCAAACAAGTGGCCAATGACATCCTTAAATTTTTTTCGACGCTATTATTTTTGCACTTTTCAGCAGCAATCTGCAATGTCAACTTCGCCAGTTCAGTTTCAAAACATTTCTTCTGATCAGCTATTTGGGCATCAAACTGTGACACAAGGAGCATAGCTTCTTCGTCAACCCACACAAAATAATCACAACCACGATCTCCTTTGTTCTGCATATTTCATAAATGATAATTACTAACCAATTCACATAGAGAGTGTAATATAATTCACAATGTAATTATTCAATGTTATTTGATTTCAAAGAGTCAAAAAGAAAAGAAGGAAAAAAAGACAACATCCACATCCAGAATACCTACATCAACGAAAGTAGGTATTTCTTGCCTATATTATTATGGGATTTATTTTGGAAGTATGTTCACATAATTTTGACGACAAGTTGACAGAACTCATTATTGTGCCGCATCACCACCAATCATATTGAAAATATGTAGTTAATGCTCTAGTGCGGATTAGGATCCCCTCAAATTTCTTTCAAATTTAAGATTCTCTTATTATTAAATCCTAGTCATAATA
Organism: Corylus avellana; assembly: GCF_965113065.1. NCBI lineage: Eukaryota > Viridiplantae > Streptophyta > Magnoliopsida > Fagales > Betulaceae > Corylus > Corylus avellana. The sequence goes on along the minus strand of NC_142495.1, from coordinate 9,901,679 downwards.
AGAGAATTGTGTATGTCTTTGTGCAGCCCGCTCTAGCTCTTTAATGCTCTAGTGCAGCCCGCCCTAGCTCTTTGTCTTTGTCTATAGTCTCAATTTTTTTGAACAAACATGTGTGACAAAATCTCCATGTAATTTTATCATCTTCAATGCTACCTTTACAAATGTCAATATGTATATTTTTGACTTTTATTAGATTTGAATTAAGCCCCCATTAAGAGTACTTTAATTCTCAACGTACGTGCCTAATATCTCAAGCACCTAATGCCTTATCTCTTTAGCCACATAACATAATCTCATGCTAAAAAATATCTTTGAGCAAATTGATCAATGATGATTAAATTCTTTCATTCTCTCAAGAAAAGAAAACAAAAATAATTCTTTCAATTTATTCGTATATCAAGTATTAATTAGTACGAGAAGTACTTTAATTTTGAATAGATGGTACATACTCTATTTTGATATGTTCAATATCTTCTTCTTTTTATCTTTTCTTTATTTTTTTTATTTTTTTCTTTTTTTGGCAGCATACCTACTCAAACAAATTCATATTATTGGAGGCCTAAGTCTTCTATTCTCATCACAGAATCAAATGAAAAACATCTAACATAAGTAGTCATCATCAAAAACATCAAACACATTGGCTACACAACATGGAACACATCTCTTAGAAGAGACCCACAAATCCAAACCAACAATCACTATACAGAATTCAATCAAATGGAGAAAAGCAGAAACAAAGAAAGAAAGAAATCGAAAACCCCTAATTTTTAAAACCTAAATTCGCACCTTGTATTTACCGTATCCAATAAACCTTCTACCAAGATTTTTCTGCGTTCGAGAAGTCATCACTCGTGATTCAATTCCGCATAGGCATTTCGTACACGCAGAGGTAGACTTCGCCGGCGAACTTCCCACCGACAGTACACAGCCACTCAAATCATCTTCACCTGCGGACTTCTCCATCGTTGACGACGGGACAACGGGACAGGCTGCGTGGGGGAGGCGATCGGCAAAGAAGTAGAGACGGGACCATGCGGCTGGGCTGGGTGTGAAGGAGACGATCGGAGCAAACAGGACAGGACTGTGCGGCTGGGCTGCGTGTGAAGGAAACGATCGGAGCAGACGGGTGGGCTGCGTGTGAAGGAGACGATTGGAGTAGACGGGACGGGACCGTGCGGCGAAGATACGTGCGAAGGAGACGATCAGAGCAGATGGGTGGGCTGCGTGTGAAGGAGACGTTCGGAGCAGCGGGACGGGACCGTGCGGCTCTGCTGCATGTGAAGGAGAAGATGAGACGGCACCGTGCGCCTAGGCTGCGTGTGAAGGGTCTCGATCGAGGGTGATGGGAATTGGAAGAAATGGACTTAAAGTATACCCTAAGCAAAACGGCGCCGTTTTGCACCTTCTTTATATATATATATATAAGGGCATTGTAGTAACTTCACCCCATCCAAACGACGCCGTTTTGCATTTTCCGTCTAGACTAATGGTTTTGACTAACTGAGTGGCCAAAATGCAAAAGTTTGGTAGTTTGGGGGGCTACTTTATGACTTTTGGAACATTATGGGGCTTAATCGCAAACGGCTGGTAGTTTGGGGGGCTTTTTTTGTATTTTTCCCTTATATAAATATGTTTTGTAACTGTTTTTGGAGAAATTAATTAATAAAATTAGTTAAATTTGTTTTTTATTATTATTATTTAAAAAAAATAAAAAATGTAATAATGTTATCTCGAGCCGAGCTCAGCCTATTTGTAAGCTCAAGCTTGAGCTCGCACATGGCTAAATCATTAGCAAGCTGAGCTCGAGCCGATAATTTGGGCTTGTCATATGCTTGAGCACGAGCTTTTTTAAAAAGTTAACAAGACAAGAATGAGCAAGCACTATTCGCTCAAGCTTGGCTCGTTAACAGCCCTAATTGTGTACTTAAGTCTACAATTCAAGAAATTGCTAAAATAGACAAGTACTGTAGTGACCTAAATAATTAATTAGGCTTAAGACAACTTAGTTAAGGGGTTAATTGGACTTTGGGTCACTAGGGACACCTGGAGGGGCATTTTTGAAATTTTTGACTTTCAAAACTACAATAGACAAACGCTCGCGTGGGGGACCACACGAGCGCTCGCTTGGCAACAGTACATGAGCGTTCATGTGGGGACCAAGTCGAGCGCTCGTTGACTTTTTGTTGATCGCTTGTTTTTCTCGTGCGTGCCACCTGCAACTTAAAAACCCCTGGATAAACAGTACACAAGCGCTCGACATTGTAGTACACAAGCGCTTGCACCTTTTCAAAAATTTTCTGCAGTGCCCTCAGCTTTTTCCCCTATTTAAACCCACCCCCTACGCCTTTAAACTCTCATTTTAGCCTCTAAAGCCTTAAAGAAACTTTTTTGGTTTGATTCTTGAGTGTGTGTGAGGTTGTGGGTGTTTTTGGAGAAGAATAAGGTGTTCTTGGAGAGTTTGCTTGTTGAGGTAACCACTGCACTCTCTTTGTGTTTTGTTAGGTTGTTATGCTAGCTTCTTGATTTATAATAACTTAGTTGTTAATATCTAGGAGCTTTAAGCTTTAATCTCATTTTAAGTTTTCCTTTCTGTTTAGACTTAATCTTGTTATTTGGAGACGTTGTTGTTGTTAAGAGATGTTAGAAACCCTTTTTGTAGCGTAAGGAGCTGTCAAGAAGGCTCGGGACTTGTCAGGAAGGCTCAGGTTGAACCAAATGAGGTTCCACCTAAACCTCATTGGCTGAGCGCTCGCCCCTACGTTCTGCCGTGTCTGTTTCTGAGTCTTAGGTTCGTCTTAGTTGGACTTAGAACTAACAGAAGGTTTTGTACAGATTTGGAGAACCCAGATCGTTTGGACGAGTACTCAGAGAATTTGCTCGACCTAGGTGAGTTTTAACTCACATAATGCTTGCCATTTATTGTCCTGTATTACACTACTATTTTGTGTATCAAAACATGCATATTTACAACTCTAATGATATACACTTTGCTGCACCATGAACTCTATTATTTGTAAAAATGTGCTACTTAACAAGATAATGACATTGAGATTTGTAGAAGTATGCATGTAAAATACAGGCAAAACTAATTGCATCGTATGACATAATACACCGGTATGTACGGGATAATGGTCATGGGCTTACTATACATGTTAACTTTATGGTCAAATGTGTGTGTTGTTATATTAACCTTGTATCCAATGGTTGTTTTGTGACCGACGCTGATGAGTACTAAATGTTGTATATTTGAGCCCCTTAATTTGTATATGTTAATTCCTTAGCATTTTTATTTGTTTGATATTATTTTGTTTTAGTTTTTTTTCAGGTTTTGAAGAAAAAATGCAACCCATTCCATTAATTCTGGAGCTTAAGACACTTCGGGGAGCATTGGCATCAATTTGGATCGAGCTATGATTCACACCTGACGAGTCTCACTAAAAAAGTAATATCTAGAGTTGTAGAACTTAGATTTGAGCGATCTTGGTGACATTGGAAAGCTAACGCAAAGATCTACAAAGTCATGTTTTACGAGAGTATGCTAATTCTGACTTTTACAAGGTAAAAAGAGCATCCATTCGCAGTCCCCTCGCAAGCCGCCCGAATGGTGATTTCCTCGTATGAATGGTGGGAAGTCCCGTTCGAACGGTAGTGCACACGAACGCACACATTGTGCGATTGAGCGCACTCAAGAGGCATGTCCGGAAGCTGAAAAGGCCCGTCCGGACGGACCACTTATTAGACACGTTCTAGCCGCCTTTTTTAGGGTTTAAAGCCCTAGAAACCCCTATAAATAGACTGATAAGCCTTAAGAAAAGGAGGCTGGAGACTAAGTTCAAATTTTTACACTTTTTCTCTCTTTTAGTTTAATTTTTCTTTAGGTTTAGGTTTTATTTTTCGTAATCATGTAGAGGCTAAACCCTCAACTAAGGTTGAGGATGAAGCCTCACTTATGATTAGCAACATTGTTCTCATGTAATGTAATATTTTCCAATTTAATGATTTGATTTTCCAATTGTTTTACTTCAAATCAATTTTGTGGAATGATTCTTGGATATCTTTTGTGATTCAAGGATATATTTGATGATTTAAGATAATTTTATAAAATTGATTATGCTTGGTTTTCTTTGTTTAAAAATTGGATATCCCTTGTGATTTATTGTATAGATATAATTGATGTTTTGATTTAAATTGGATATCTCGTTGTGATTTACGGATACACTTGATGATTTGGATTTCTTTTGTGATTTGTGTAAAGAATGGATACATGGGATGATTTTGATTAATTACTTAAAGCAAAAGTAAAATATACTTAAAATTTAATTGTGAGAACTTTGGAAAATATTATTGATCATGGGAATATGTTGCTATGAATTTGTGAGTGTGGATTCCGAAAGCTTAGTGTTTCTTTACTTGATTAATTTCACTTAATTCAGTTTGTGCTTTTGATTTTTCATTCACAACAACAATCTTTCAAATTTTGGAACTAGGTTAGGATTTGATTAATTTAATCATAATTGCTTTTTCAAAAACACAATTCCCTGTGGGATCGACCTTACACTTGCAATCCATTAACTGCAAATGATTCGTGTACTTGTGAGTAATTAAAATTTTCACAACAGGCGCAGCCTTAACGGGCGGTCACTACACGACGTACATCATTAGTAGCGTGGGCCACCCGAGGTTGGACTTAGTCGGGTTGCTAGTGTTATGGACGGTAGCGTACAATAGTCGGGGCACCGGCATTGTATTACAGATTACTTGGGACAATGCCAACCCTGCTGAGAAATGGGTAATATCTCGGGTAGATCATACTGTTGAACTATCATTGTTTCTCATGCTCTAAGCATGTACTATATCTATATTGCATTCATGGGTAACTGTCATACCCAAACGGAGTTCACCACTAAATGGCATGGGTATTGTGTGCATTATCTCTCACTAAGTCCTTAGACTTACCCATTTTTATTTTCCCTTCCTTTATGTGTAAATCGCGCGGTTTAGCTAGCATACAAGAGGATGCCTTCGAATTGGATAATGGTGGTTGCCCAGGACCTGTTCCAAGTCATTTTTGAGGATATGGACCCGGTTTGGCTAAAGTTCATGTGGGACGATGGAGGGATGCTACAGATCAGCAAGCTCGTCTGCAGCCCGTCAAGACGGTTGCAAACCCGAGAGCCTCGTCTAAAGTCCTCTTCCAAAGATCATCTAAACGCCTATGTTATTTTTGTCTGACTAATTTTACTAAAAAGGTCATATATAGAGTTTCAAACCTCTAATTGGAGTATGTTTTGTAGTGTTGGAAACTAACTCAAAGATTTACAAAGTCATGTTTCACGAAGTTTGGCTAATTCCGATGTTTACTAGGTCAAAACGGGCTGCAAAGAGAAGACTAGAAATCTGGGTAGAAATGTTCGTGTGCAATCTTGTTCAGACGAGATTGCAGTTGAGGAGCAACCAGAGAGGCTCATCTGTGACTGTAACCTCATCCGAATGAGATTGCAGACGAGCCCCTCCGTAGAAGTTCGTTTTCATGGTTTTTGTTTGTGGCTGTCTGGAAGGACTTAAGTGCTGTCCGAACGAGCTCCATAGAAGTCCAATTTCGAGTTTATTTCGTATTTTAATTAGGTTTAGGGTTTGGGGACCTATAAATACATGCTTATAGCCTCTAGAAACGCAGTTGTTGATTATATATGAGTTTTGTTCAATTAGAAGCCTCAAAGTTAAGCGTTCTTCTGTTTTCCTTCTAAACCTATAGAGTATCTAGCGTTTTAGAGAAGATTTCTTAAATTATTTAATAGAATCAAGATCTAGAAATACCTATCTGTTCCTTAATGTTGTTATTCGCTGCAGCCCACTAAATTACACTACATGAGTTGGTATCAGAGCCCAAGTACTTTCCATGAATGGGGAAGGGCCACAGTTGTGTAGACATTAACGAAGTGCATGTGCGCACGAAGGCTAATCGTAAAGAGCAACCGACGATTCATTTGCGGCACATGGAGGGGCAAGTCAAGGCTATAAGGGATCAAATCGAAGCCCTCGCTACCCGATTATCCAACATGGGTTATCACAATGGGAATGGATCCGGAAACCCTTTTGCGAAGCGCCGAACGCACGGACATCAGCACCATGCGCAAGCTCATGCCAATTGGTGGGTGAACGAGTTCAAACTCAATATACCAAAATTCCAAGGTTACTTGCAACTCGAAGAGTTTCTTGTGACCAAAAAAAAAAAAAAATGACAAAAAGAAGGTGCCTAGAGAGGTGGCGGAGATTAGGAGTCAATCGGTTGTGGAGGAAAAAGATGGATTTGTTGAGGAATATTGCTCAGTAGATTGGGCCTCTCCACCAATCTATGACACTTATCCCGACGAAGAAGTGAGTTCTATACATCAAGTGCTTGCTTAAAGCCCTAACAAAGAAGTCTTTGATTTGGTAGTTGATTTCCTTGGAGTAGATGCTATCTTGTCAAAGACTTTTAACCAAAGTTGTGATGAGATCTATGGGGCGAAAATGACTTTTCTATCAACAAGTGAAGGGGTCTTTGTGAGTGCTTTGGGAATTCTCATGGCATGTGGGAATGGCAAGGCATGAGAAAAGCATGGTAAGTCTATACGGTAAGGTGAGGTGCGGGGCCTTCAACAGAATTATTGCAGTCTGCTGATGATTAGGGCCATCACGTATATTATGGGGTGTGGCCTTGTTGTGATTTTGAGGAGAGGAGAATGGAATGAGTTGACGGGCCATCTGAAGGACCATGAAAAGAACCAGCCGGATTCGAGGTTGAATTCTCTCCAATCTGGCGAGAATAATGCAGATTAGGAAGCTCGTCTACAAGCTCGTATGTAGCCCGTCCGGATGGTTGCAAACCCGAGAACCTCGTCTGAAGTCCTCGTCCAAAGACTGTCCGGACACCTATGTTATTTTCGTCTGAAATTTTTTACTAAAAATGTCATATCTATAGTTTCAAACCTCTGATTGGAGTATGCTTTATGGCATTAAAAAGCTAATTCAAGGATCTACGAAGTCATGTTTCACGAGGTTTGGCTAATTCCAATGTTTACTAGGTCAAAACGGGCTGCAAAGAGAAGATTCAAAAGCTGGGTAGAAATGTTTGTGTGATCTCGCCCAGACGAGATTTGTTAAGTGCTAAAATATTCATATTTTTAGCCCTTAACTTATATATTTTATTTCTTTAGTTTTAGTTAATTTATGCTATTTTAGTTCCTTTATGTGTTTTCCATGCTTTTGTAGGCTTTTGGAAGAAAATGAAGTAAATCTGGAAGATTTGGGCTCAAAAAGAGAATTTTGGAAAAGTTGGAGTTTTTGGTAGTGTGATTGATCGCACTGCGATCAATCGCACACGGGTTGCAATCGATCGAACCTATGCGCTGGAGAATTTTAGAAGCTGCGGCTAGACTCGCTTTCCTTCCATATTAGGGTTTTCCAAGTCCCACTTGCAATAGGACTAAAACCCTACGAATTTTCTAGGTTTACTAGCATAACAAGGACTTCTTAAGCCCTATAAATAGACCTCTAAACCTTGAGAATAATCAAGCTGGAAAAGACACAACTGTGGGGAGAGGAATCGGAGGCTACCTTTCGGTTCTTTCTTTCCCTTTTCTCTTTTAGTTTTATTTTTATTATGTGTAACTAATTTATTTAGTAGGGCTAGATTGAAGCCCTAGTTATGTTTAATTAATATTCAATATTGGCGCCTTTATGATGATCATGTTGTTGTATCTAACTTGATTAATGCCTGCTTTCATGAATTCCTTATATATGTGTGCCTGATTGACATATGCATGTGGTATGAACTAGTTAGTTAAATCAATTTGGATGACCGAGTCCTGGGTTTAACATAAGAAACAAAAGAAATCCACACCGGGTTCTTGGGTTAATCAACATGGGAAACCAAGAGTAGACACCCATGCCCTAGGCCTCATGTGTTTGTCGATTTCCACAGATTTATGCTTTCTTAAAGAACAACTTAGTAGACACCCATGCTAAGTCCTTTAAGAAAGAAAAGAATTAAAATAGACACCCATGCCTAATTCGTTGCTTAGGGAAATCAATAGCTTAAGGAGTAGACACCAATGCCCTTAGGTTGACAAACATTAGATATTCATAACATGATCAAAACATTAGCATATTGATATATTAGCTAAATATAATTAGTGGTGGATTTCAAAACTCTACCTTTTTATTATTATCAACTCAAATCCAATCTTGGTTTTATTTTACTTTTGGAATTTAATTTTAGACAAAAATTAAGCAATCCTCGTGGGAATGACCCCATATTTGCACACTATACTACTGTGTTGACCTCATGCACTTGCGGGTAAAACATCCAATTATTTGCCTATTAATTTAGGTAGGTATTTGTGACAACAAGATTGCAGCTGAGGAGCAACCAGAGAAGCTTGTCTTCAACCTCGTCTGAATGAGATTTCAGACGAGCCCCTCCGTAGAAGTTCGTTTTCATTTTTTTTGTCCGTGGCCGTCCAGACAAACTTAAGTGCCGTCCGAACGAGCTTCGTAGAAGTCTATTTCCGAGTTTATTTCGTATTTTAATTAGGTTTAGGGTTTGTAGGCCTATAAATACATGCTTATAGCCTCTAGAAACACAGTTGTTGATTATATATGAGTTTTGTTCAATAAGAAGCCTCAAAGTTGAGCGTTCTTCTGTTTTCCTTCAAAACCTAGAGAGTATCTAGCGTTTTAGAGAAGATTTGTTAAATCATTTGATAGAATCAAGATCTAGAAACACCTATCTGTTCCTTAATGTTGTTATTTGCTGCAGCCCACTAAGTCACGCTGCATCAAGGGACCATTCGGTCAGAGATGATAGAGATAGTGATCATGCTTGCACTACTTAAGATTAGGTATTAATCTTACTATCTTATTTTAAGACAATGATTTGGGGTTGTAATATTTTGATGATCGGTCTTTGACCATACATTTGATGACCTATTTATAATATAATGCTTTATCCTTACTCTGGTAGTTGTGCTTGTGATGTTTAGTTATTGCTTTCTATTTCTATAGTTTAAAGTCTTCCATTGTATTCTCTCGTTTATGAGAGATAATGATCCTTGAGTCTTGTGCCATGAGGGATGTAGGTTGGAAGATGAACCATCGAGTCAATTACCAGTTAATTGAGTTACACAGGGCGTTATAAGTACATAGCTAGATGTCCAAATGAGGCAAGAGGTGTACGAACGATATCCGCTCCAAAAAGTAACTGTTCCCTGACATGTCCGGACAGATAAGCGGACATGCACTTTTGGATTAGCAGGTATCCAAATGGTACAAGGTAATGTCCACACGGTCTGAGCTCCAAAAGCGCCATGTTCGCAAAGGTGTCCAGACGAAGCAGCAAACAGCAAATATTTAGATCACTTCATAAACATCCCATTGGAAGGATGTTTGAACAAGACTAGAAATAGCGCAGATATGGAGTAAAGGTGTTCGAACACCATGGGCAGACATTTGGACATGATAGTCGGTTAGGGTTAATTTGCCCTAGCTATGTCCAGATAGCAAACTTGCATGTTCGAATGCCGCGGCACAAAAATCAAAGGCTACTATTTAAAGCCTACTTTGACACGAAATTTCAAAGCCTCCTAGAGAGTTTTTGAGAGACTAATCCTAAGAGCTTGATGTGATGCTACACAATACTCTGGAGGATTGATTCCAAGAAACTTTACGTGTGAAGATTCTTGGAAGGTGATTCACGCCAGCGTGTTGTGATGGCACAATTGAAGATACAATGGAAGTCTACTGGTGGTGATCAGGAAGGAGTTCGCTCATTGAAAAACAACCAACTATGGAGTTGGAACAGAGACTTATGAGGAGCACGGCGCCTACGGGGCGATAGATAGATAAAATTACTAGGGAATAAGTTTTGCTATTTTTTGTAGTTCGTTCTTCAATTGATTGAGTGGAATCATGGGTTTGCTTGCCCCGTAAAAGTTTTTCCTTGGTGCAAGGTTTTCCTTTTTGTCAACAAAATCATTTTGTTGTATTTGTTTATATAACTGCAAATGTTAATCCTTATATTTGTTAACTTCTTGTTGGTTGTTTTTCCGCTATGTGTTGGGGTCTACGTATTTTTCAGACTGCACCAAATATCATTAGTCAGGATTTAAAGACATTGCAGACGATCTCAATCTGTTGGAATTTAACTCACTGGCAAAAGATGGGCCACCAAGATAAACCCAAGCCAATCATTATACCGATCACAAACCACACAAATACAAAACATTTTCCTTTTCACTAATTACAAAAGCAACATAGAATGCTGTATCCTGTTCACTGGTTTCCTTAATTTAAAATACAAATTTACAATACAAAACATTTGTTTGTACATTTCTCTACTTTATAAATATTGATTTTTTTTTAGTGAACCCGAAGTATAAAAATGTGAAGCTATACAGAAAATTGTAACGAAAGAAAGAAAGTCGTCTGTCAGCTTCAAAACTTTAATCCTAAATCACACATACTATACAAGAAATCTGCACTCAATGCTACCCAAATCTGACCCACAAACCCACAAGAGTGCTTTAGAGGAAGAAGTCTTCTCAGCAAAAACCAACTTTCGAATGCTGAAGTTGTTTTCTAGGCTAAGGCCCAGTTGGGAACTTCTGATAAATATCATATTAGCAAGCTAAAGCTCCCTACAGTAAAGATGTACTCATGGGATTTGCAAAGAAATGGTCACGAAAAACAGATTTTGTAATGCTGAGGTTGCTCCCAAGGAGAGTACCAAGAATGGCAGGGGGCACATTGGATGTAGTTTGATGGATCTTCTTTACATAGAGGTGTTCGTCCAGAATCATCAACTCCAACAGTTTTCTACAGCTCTGTAAGAAATTTAGAACTTACATTAGCATTTATTCACAAGGAAGGAACAAGTAGTAGTCCATAGATACGCAAATTCATCAAATGATGACCAAATTTGATAATCCCCACATGGAGCAAAGGAAATTATTCACAAAGGGCGAGGGACTAATGTTTTCCAACATCTATTGCATAGTAGGATAATTTAAGCTCTGTAGACTATATACTTTCACCATACACCTATAAAAATAAGCAATTCAAAAGTTTACCTGAGGATTCAATATATCCATCTGACGAATAATGTCATCCTAACAAAAAAGATGGAAAAAGCAATGTGAGAAAACATCAAAAGATTGTCTAAAAAGAGAGAGAGAGAGAGAGAGAGAGGCCCTAGATGAAACAAAAGGCTTTTTCTTTCTTCCCAATAAACCTACACCTAAAACATCTCATTCAAAAATTTTAAACTTCTGTGTGCTGACGGAGTGGACCAATGGGAGTCGTGGCTAAAGCAAAGGGGGGCCAACTGGAATTTGGAGATAACCTGCAGCACAGCAACTCAACTCCTTTTGGTTCTTTTTTTTCCTCTTTGAGGACCAAAGATATGAAATCCAATAAGCACTGCCAAAGAACCTTGTTGCTGCAGCCACAACTCAGCAGCACCATCACAAAGCCTTTTCAAATTTGAAGCAATTTGCAAAAACACAATTTGTTGGGCAATATTATTTTGAAATTAAAAGTTTTGCGACAACATCATTGCTCCACCCAGCACCTCCACCTCAAAGCTCTTTCAAAATTTTGAAGCAATTTGTAAAAATACAATATGTTCTGCAAGATACTTTTGAAATTAAAAAGTTTTGTGAAAACATCACTGGTAGTTTAAAATTTTGAAGCTTTCTCATTAGCAACCAAACTTTTTGTTGGCGCCACCTGTTAAAAGAAAAACTTTGCAAACTATGAAGAATTTTGGTAAAACAAAAGGATGAACTGAAAAAGGCATGTACCTCTAATATCCCAGGATTTTGCATCACTAGTCCAAGAACACGCCGTCTAAGTCCCTTATAAACAATTTTGTTAATGGTCCCATCTCCATTTATCCATGGCAATATTGGCATACAAATTTCACCAGAACAGATTATAATGGTTTCATCCTCATTTTCTCCTGCAGGTAAAACATTTTTGCCCTGCTTGCAACCTTCAAGTGAATTGCTTGTTTGATTTTCATTTGAGGGCTCAGTGACCTCCTCGGGAAGATTAAGGATTGTCACTTTGTGCAGATTGCCCTCACTCAAGTTAATTTTTCTCTGTGAATTAGCATGATCAATAAGACGATTTTCTGGCAGGAAGATCAAATGGCTGTCATCAGTTCTTCCCAAGGACCTCATCGATGAAGGTAGTTTGATATCTTGAGAAAAATCAGACATTGAAGTCAAAAAATACTTGGAACGATATAGAGAATCAACAACGCGAACGGAGTCATAAGCATTGACCTGTATAAAGCAAACACACATTTGAACTAATGGAAAATGCAAGGTTTAACTCAGATATGTGATTAAAGTATTAAAATCGCATGTATGAACATCTTCAGGTAAGATTTCAAATTAACTAACCCAACCCCAGCATTCCAAGTTGAAACTTAAGCCTCTAAGAAGTCAGTTTGTGACAAAATTCTTCTGATGTTTCACGATTCCTCTTCCACCAAAAAGCTCATAAACGGCTTGCTACCAGAAACAAATTCAGCCACACCTCAACAAGAACCATTACTCATAAACTCTAATTTGAGTACCCAACTCTGACTGAACTTCTAGTTCTAATAATGTTAAACAGGACAACAACAAAACATAGAGCACACATGAAATGTCAATATTCAACATGCCATATGGGATGTAAGAAGGTAGGACCAAGCCCACCATGCATGGGGCAGTGTACAACAGTACTGCAGGTACACCATAATAGCAGTTTTTCAAGATTAAAATATATTTTCAATGGCTAAAGCATTAGAAAATCTAACCTTGAAGGCTTGGTGAAATGCTTGTAGCACGTCAATGATAAGTTCAGGGATCCTTTTTTCTAAAAAGGAACAAGAAGAAAATAATTAATCCAATGAAACATACACATGAATATCATTCTTCCTGAAACTGAAAGCAGACACATGTATGCTCATTAGAACACAAAAGATATAGCATTTCTACCTGGCATATTTATGAGTCGGGAAACTTCTTCAATGCTCAAACCTTGGTCACCAGCCTTCTTAATGGCAGCAGAAACAGTCCTAAAAACCTCAGGATGGATGGGACTTACTTGTTCTTGATCAGAAGGTTTTGACATCAAATGTTCAGCAAAGCCTGCCATAGCTTCCCAAGGTGACTCACTATGATGCCTGGCTACAGGGACAAAGGCATCTGAATTAAGAATTTCCTTCATATGTTCAGCATGCGGGGAGCTACTGCTCTGACCCAAAGCAATGGTGGATGGATCATTCCCATCAAGAAAAAGTTCACAAGTACAGCTACTCTCATCTTTGAACAATTCTACAGCATCGGCTATCGCAATTGTTGCATGACGTACAGATACCATGATGCCAGGAAAACCTTTTTCCCGACGAGAAATAATTTCACCCTCATTTGCCAATGAAGTTTTTAGTTTCTTAGCCTTATCACTAACACAAGATTCATTGTTATCATTTTTACGTTTCAAGTTTCTCAGGTCTTCAGCCTCTCCAACACCTTCCTCGGGCAAGTGTGGAGAAATGGACAGTTCACCTGAAGAAACTAGAGCAAACAAATGGAAAATGTCACCACAATGTAACTCTTCAGAAAGATTTATACCCCTCTCCATAAGATCTTTTTCCTTTTCATGGAGCCAACTAGTAAATTTAGCAGCTCTCTTTCCAGTATTAATTGGAAATTTTGACTTAGAAACACCATGCAAGAACTGCAGTGAAAGTTCAAAAGGTTGAGTCCCGTTACCCCCAACCTACCAAAATGTGAAAGTTTGATAAGAAGGCAATTTACGTAGAAATCTCACATTAGATGAATAGAACTGTAAGATGGATATAGAAGCTACAAAATAAGTAAGTCATATGAACAGAACCACACATTTTTTGATAAGCAATGTAAGTTCATTGAAAGGGTAGAAGGTACACATAAAGTATACAAGAAAACCCCAAAAGTATAGAAAAAGAAGAACAAAATTCCAAAACTCAAAAAAATTAGAAACAAGCAAAATATTTCATGCTACTCTATGTATAAAGGGATTGTAACATCATAAAAAAAAATACTATAAATATAACATAGACATCTCTTATTGAATTTATAAGCGTAGGGAAGTGAAGAAATAATATACTAAACTCCAATGCTGTTTCCAATATGTGTGAGACAGAACAAAGCAATACACTGCTCAAGTAATATGACCCACCAACAACAGATGGACACTTCATTCCACAGAGAAACCCATCAACTTCTAACACCTAGAAAACTTTCTTTTTGTAGCTCTCAAACCTAGGATTTAAAGCATCAGCAACAAAGGTTTCTTAGAAGCCAATCATTTAGAAAGGAAAAACCTACTTTAAGATTAGAACTACAGATCTTACTGAAGGAAAGTCTGGACAATGTGGAGCTTATAAGTAATTTGAGCTGAATCTAGTCCTATTCTATTTCCATTGCAAGTAAAAACCTCGTACAAGAAAAAAAAAAATTGACAAAAAGGGTCAAGGCGGCAGCATACATTGTTGACATGATGCTCAAGGAGGTCCGGAACATGGTTGTCTACAACCTCAGTACTGACGTACCAAATGGTCCCAACAATAAATGTTCTCATTACAGAATCAAGTGATTACCAAATCAATGCTCTCAACAGACTGAATAGCCGACTCAATCAAAGATAGCATGCATAAAACCCAAGATTATGATGTGTTTGAATATCAGTTGGCAAGGAAACATGTCAGCATCAGGACCCCTACACTTAAAGATGGGAACATCCTAATGACAAAGGTGCATGTTAAATAGGTTTGTAGTAAGAAGATAAACCATAATGACTTACTAACCCTAATAACTTTTCTAACAGTGCAGATCAACAGGCTATGCTGCAACAGCCACTGAACAACCACGTAGCAGACAAGCAGTACTTATGATATTTCAGCTTGAGATGCATTTTATTTGGCAGTTTTCTGGATGTTAAATACCGTTGGATGGGTTACATTTTATTGGCATGGAAGCACAGCACATTATCATTTAGTAATGTTTGTTTAACAATTTAATGAATCTTCACTTCTTTGATGGGATAGTTAAGAGATTATCTACGACTGAACTCTTCACAACTTATCAACGGAAATAACCCTTTTGGCATATTGTTTATCAGTTTGGGCGTGGATGTTATTATTTCAACATCTTGTTTGAGCTACTACATCTTTACAACCCAAAATTTATCCAAGACCAGTGAGTTCATACAACATATGTGCAGGTTTACGACACAGTTGGACACAAATGGTACTGAAACTGTTTGATATATATATATTTTTTTTATTGGCAAGTTACACATGCATCTAGTTGGTTTCATAACCAACCCTCTAACTCCTTTCTTATAGGGGAGGGAGTTGTCATTTGAGCTAGAGGTCATTGGCTTGAAACTAATCGAAACTTGGCCCAAACAATGAGCTCCCTACCTAGTTGGAATCACATTCTCTTACTTTGAGAACCAGTCTAACCTGGCAGTCGGACCAGCTGAACCCTGAGCTAGACACTTTCAATTCAACACTCTTACAACCCGATCTATACATGAACCGGTCAAATCCAGGCCTAGCCCGGTTGAATGAAAAGGCAGGTTTGAGATTAAACAGGTTACAAACTGATTGGTATGACTGGGGCATGAGTAACAAAGTAACACATGGTTAGAAAGTTAATTTGTGGAAACAATTTAAAGACGTGACATGAAGCATGAAGTACAAGGTTGGTACAGGATGGCGAGCATATCTGTGCTGCCTTTTTTTTTTTTTTTTTACACTTGATCTTTATTATGCACAAGACAACAATAAATTTTTATCAACCAGCGGTTCACTCAGTGATTGGAACAGTAAACAACTCCCTTGGCTTATTTAACATCCAATATGGTTTTGATTACTAAGCACATCGCATGACTCTAGATTTAAGTAACATTTAAGACATGGACACGTTGGTGCAAGAGTGCTTGATAATAGCCAAATGAGCTACAAGGACTAAAAGAAGGCCCAAAAGAACATGAGTTTAATTAAATATATGATTTTAAGAGGATGAGACTGCATGCTTATCTCCCAGTACCAAAAAATTGACTTGACAATGTACCATACTAGGACCTTAATCCATTTGCATAGCCAATCACCTTAGAATGCATGCAATCAAAAAACCAGAAAAACAGAACTAACCATGATTTTATTCTCTCTAAGGTAGTTAAATGCTGCAAAAAGATCATGCTGTGAGTAACGCCGTAAAATTTCTGCTAGCAGATTCGGTACTGCCGGTGCTGCCGAGGTGCTTAAAAAGACAAGCTTAAATAGCTCTACAGCATTGGAAACAGCCAATGATTCATGTACTCGTCTACTAACATTTACCCCTTCATTCAAAAGCTTAATAAACTTCTGATGAAGGCGATGACGTGATTTTCGGACAAAATTTTTCTGTAGTATCCCACCATGGTTCTGAACATCCTGACGAGCAGTATCTGATGCAACCAATTCAGATTCCTGAGAATCCTGCAAGCAAAAATATATGTTATAGCCAGTCAGGCATTCAAAAGCACATATATAAAAAGCATATATTTATATTGCTGAACATCAATGTGCACGCACATTATGGTGAGGCTTGATTAATTGGAAGGGTCCTCATAACTTAGCACTTACTGGGGTTAGATTGAGAATGACAAAGAGAGAGAGAACAACCAGTTTGATACATTCAATCACATTGATTGAACACTACAGCTACTTAATTGCATCAACGTATGCTGAGTCTTGTCTCAGATTAACTTTCTTTCTTTCTTTTTTATGAGTAATAATACTAAAAAGAAGCTCCAAATGGAGCGCAATCCAAGTAAATAGGTTGTATTCTCAAATAAAAAGATTTCAGAAGTAATAGACACCAATTATTTATGAAAGAGAAGTTGGGGGCATTTACATATTTTTCAGCATTCTTGCTTATTAGATTTGACGACTCCTCATATGCAGATCCAACTCTTTTGGAGGTCTCCAGTTTAGCCATCCTCTTGTACAGAATAACCTCATCAAGAGCTGTTTTTATGCTTTTGTCATCAATATCATCCCATGGCGTTTCCTCCAAACCCGTCTGTTGGATATGTTCTTCACCGTTGGAAAAATTCCTGTTGAGACCTTCCACCAGTGAACTTCGCACAAGTAGTCTACAATCATCTTTATTTAGTGACCTGTTCTGGGCTTTTTCTAGATGTTTAGCATACCGTTCACTGAGCATGTTACAGAGCCTCATTAGGGCTTTTCTAAATTTTCTGTTAGTGTTCAGTAATGCCATTCTTTTCTTACAGGTACTTGGAGGTGCTGGAAGGTCAGGAAGTGAAGCCCAATTTGTGCGATGATATTTTGCGCCAAGAGCTGCACGGTGTCTTACATATTGGATCACCAATTGCCTGAAAGGAAGATACTATGTTAGGTGAATACAAAGAGATAAAATCAAAAACATGTAAAGAATTATATTCTTTACTTTTCTTCTCTGTTAAGGAATTAATTCAATCATCAGATAGATCAAATAGACAATTGACCCCAAGCATAGAAGTACATGTATGGCATACACGCATAAGATGAAGTTCTACCATCAGGTAATTTTGACAGATCAATTTATATAATTATCATGTAATCTTCCGAACGACTATACCACTTGGCCAACTTGGCATGGAACTTTTATACATGAGCCCTTTACAAAATGATCCCAATGATATTTTATACATCTTTCTTTACCTGTCAGCTTCATCTGTCCATGAAAACCTTCTTTGACGAGTTGGATTATTGTTCGAAAAGGCACACCGACTGATAAAGGAATGATACTCATCTTCACTTGGTCCTGGATCCCCGGTTTCTATATCATCATACTCTTGAATTGTTTGCAAATTAATGTTATGCTCTCCTGAATGAGAGGCAAAAACATTTTTCTCTTCCATAAATTGGTTAACAGTATCAGGTGATCTATTAAATCTCTGCTTGTCCAACTGTCCAGTTTCAGTGTCAACTCTGGTGAGCTTTATTGACCTCACTTTGGAAGATCTTTCCCTGCTCTGAGAAGATGAACTGCATTTTCTTTTGACTGGTTGGAACTCATCCCCTTTACCCTGAAATCTATTAAGACGTTGTTGGCGCTTATCATAATACACACGAAGCACCTGCAAGTGGCATTTAAAGTGACAAACAAGCTTCATGTTAAATAAGGGAAAAAATAAAGACATAGTATAGTATATATTATATTCTGTTGTGCAAAAGACCACAATTATGGTAAATAAGGCAAGACAATCATATGCAATAACACCAAGATTTACGTGGTTCCCTCAATGTGAGGTATGTCCACAGACGAAGGTGATCATGAAAAAATTCACTATCAAAGATGGAGTACAAAACTGTGAATGAAAAATCACTTAGAACCCAAAGCCCATACACCCAAATCTCACTTTCATGCAAGACATAATTTTCTTTTACACAATTCTCTAGTCCTAACATATAAAGGAGAACATGAGAAAAGAAAAGAGATTGCAACTCACACCAACAAACTGTATATGCGCAGTTCAAAGTCTTCCTCTTTTCTCTCTTGCGGTGTGGCTACTCTTCACTGTGCGGCGCCTCTCTTTTTTCTTTATTCACTCTTTCACGCTAGGCTCTACCATAACACACCAAGTTGTGTGACGCACATAAAACAAGAGAAATAGGCTTGTGTTTTTTCTCTGATTCGTCAAAAGAGCTGAAGTCCCCTTTTTATAACATGTTAAGTCGGCAATAATAGAAGAGTCTCATTAAGTGGGCCCCACAACCTGAATTCAAGTCACGTCCAACAAATCTTCACCTTGACTTGAATTTCATTAAGTCTAACAATATCAATCTTCTTCGGATGTCTCCTCCATAGCCCCTAAGGCAATCGCAATCCACAAGTACCATTCAAGTTCAAGTATCTCTTGAGCCTGAGCATAGGGCCTAGTTTAGACAAAACAGCACGCTTCTCTACCAGTCATGTTCGCAACAAAGCTTTCTAGCCAACTTTGTCTTCCTGTAGACCCATCTGCACCTTTTAACCTTCTTTCCCTTTAGCAATTCTACCTTTTACCTCTACAGACGATGGATCTCTACTACCTGCTATTAAGGCAAAAGAAACCATATCCTCAAATTCATACCTCTCTTGTGTTTTTCGATCGCGTTTCTCCATGCCTCTTACTAAAGAATAAGGCACTTCTTGGTGTTGTGAATTCTTGAAAATTGATGGTCATCAAATACACCCGTGGGTGAACTCTCATCAAACTCCACCTTCACGACTTGTTTCCCTTTTTGGCTATCAGTTGATGCTTCATCCTCACCCTTTCTTAGCATATAGGCTTCATCAAACATCAAAGCTCTGCTAACAATTTTCTTCTTTGAAACCTATCCATAGCAGAGCCTATAACCCTTAATGCCAGATTCCAAACCAAAGCATATACACTCTTGACTTCATATCTATTTTTGACTATTCTACACTTTGCACGTGAAAGTATGTAAGGCAACCAAATATTTTTAACATTGAATAATCAACCGATTTATCTAACCATACTTCTTCTGGAACCTTGAAATCAATCGTTATAGATTGAGATCGGTTGGTGACAACGCATGCATAATTAACTGCCTCACAGAAACTCTTTGGCAATCCTACATTCAACCTTATGCATCTTGGCAACTCCATTTTATTCTGGAGTCCGTTTAACCATGAAGTGACAAGTAATGCTTTCTATTTTGCAAAATTCCAAGAATTCAATGTCTATGTACTCCAATCCATTGTCAGATCTCAGATACTTAGTTCTACTGAATACTGAACCTTAGTTCTAATACCATTTGTTGTGTAAAATACCACAATTAGTATAAATAAGGCAAGACAATTACACGCAATAACACTGAGATTTACATGGTTCCCTCAATGTGAGATACATCCACAAGTAGAGGCGATCACGAAGAAATTCATTATCAAAGATGGAGTACAAAACTGTGTCAATTGCACTGAATACCTCTCAATGTGAGGGTTTCTCATATTATATAGAAATTGTATATCTAATTACAAGGCTGTATCTCCACGATTACAACAATCTAGGAGAACAAATAAGGCAACTAAAATCCACCTATTAATTACAAGATACTATAGCTATTTTTTTTTATAAGTAATTATGATATAAAACAAAAGCGCAGAGGGGCGCAACCCACATACATCGGAAGTATAAAAGAGGGTGCCTAAGAGGGAGAAAAATGAAAAAGGAAATCAGAGAAGCTAATCCCTATAGGAGCTAGCCAAGCGGCCGTCTAGGAATACAAAGTAAAGAAGAAAAAATGAGTCAATTCCTCTATAGTCCTAGTGGAGTTCTCAAAGCATCTAGCATTCCTTTCATTCCAAATACACCACATAAGACACAGAGGGATCATCTTCCACACTACCGCGCTTCGAGAACAGCCTCCCGACCACCAGCAATTGAACAAGCCCCTCACCTTGCAAGGCATGACCCAATGCAACCCAAATCGATCAAAAATAGTATGCCAAAGAACACTTGCGATCTCGCAATGGAAAAGAAGATGATCGACTGACTCTCCATTCTTCTTGCACATACAACACCACTCCACTACCACTAGATTCCTCTTCCAAAAGGTGTCGTGAGTCAAAATTTTGCCTAAGGCCGCAGTCCACCCGAAAAAAGCCACTCGCAAAGGCACCTTTGTACGCCAAATGCTCTTCCAAGGAAACACCTCATGGTCAAATTTGGACAAGGCCTTGAAGAGAGACTTAACCTCGAACTTGCCTTTCTTAGACGATGACCATCGAATACGATCCATAGAACCTGTGGAAGTCTTGCACGAGTACAACCGATCAAAGAAAGAACATGCTCTTCCAAGATATATAGCTCTTCCAAGATACTATAGCTATAATACAAGAACATGCCATAACTAGAGAGACTAATTATGGCTAGATATATATGCTGTATCTAACTAACAAACTGTGAGTAGAAAATCACTTAGAACCCAAAGCCCATACACCCAAATCTCACTCTCATGTGAGACAGAGAATTTTCTTTTACACAATTCTCTAGTCCTAGCACATAAAGGAGAACATGAGAAAAGAAAAGATATTGCAACTCACACCAACAACCTGTATGTGCGTAATTCAAAGTCTTCTTTTTTTCTCTCTTGCCTATGGCTACACTTCATTGTGTGGCACCTCTCTTTTTTCTTTATTCATTCTTTCACGCTAGGCTCTACCATAACACACCAAGTTGTGCAGCGCACACAAAACAAGAGAAATAAGCTTCTTGTGTTTTATCTCTGATTTGTCAAAAGAGCCGAAGTCCCCTTTTTATAACACGTTAAGTTGGCAATAGTAGAAGAGTCACAAACCGAATAGGAAAGGAAAAGACAGTGGGCCCCACAACCTAAATTCAAGTCATGTCCAACATATTCATATTGGACTAGAAAACCCATCGATTAAAGTGACACAGAAGCAGTGCAAAAACAAACAAAAGAATAAAACGATCAAATTGTGTTTTGTACAAGCAGAAGACAGAAAAAGTTGAACTTAGGGTATGAATGGCGCAAAAACAGGAAGTGCTCGAACTAGAAACCGAAAGAAATTCAGCTCTGTCAATAAAAATTCTAGTTATCAAGCAAATGTAATTACATTAAACTCCCTCTTGACATGTCCATTAATAGGCTAAAAAGGCGTGCTCTAAGATATTATGAAATCTTTATTTTTCAACACTTTGTATTTTTAGACAACTGCATATGTTTCTCCTTAGTGATTAATTATCATGATCTTTTTGTCCTTTTTATCCTTACTATGTAGATGACTTCTCTTATATACTAGGGGCACCCTATGCTCTTAACGATAGCTCCATTAATTATCAAAAGAATTAGAGTACAATTTTTATTTAGATGATAAATAATGCTAAATATAGCCACATTTGACTTCAATTTATTAAGCACCACAGGAAGACATTCAAAGGGAATGGGATAGGTATTGAGTCCAAATTTTATAGCTGATGACATCAATGAAATGAAATCAAACTTTAAAAAAAAAAAAAAATGTTATGCTTTGATTTCAAACAACCAAATTTTATACTCTCACATAGTCCCTCTTCCTTCTTATTTTAAATTTTGAAGTAGTAAGTTGAAGAGAAATCTTAGAATCATCTAACCAAACTAGAAGATAATCTAACCTGCTCTAAGGTGAGATTGAGATCCTTCGCAATCTTCTCACAATCTTTATATGAAAGTTTTTCACTTAGATCATCCTGCACCACACGGTGTATGAGCTCAGCACGCTGATCAGCTGTCATTACCCTAACTGAAGCCCATGACCGAAAAAGGAAAGCCTGCAAAATAAATTGACAATTATCTGGACATAGCCAATATTACAGTTTTGCACACGGCAGTCTCTTTGATAGGCATTTCACAACCTGACAAATTCCAAAAGACTACATACAATGCAGACAGCACAAATTGAAGGCTATAATCACTCTATGATTAAACCTATAATTGACATGTTTAGCTCAAAAATGATAGCATGCATTTTAAAAGTTTGCGATGAACAAAGTCTAAAATCATTGAATATAGACACACTTAGGAAACATTATCCCAAGTGCATACCTCATGAACAGCAGATCCAGGGAATGCAAGTAAAGCAGATTCAACATCAGCAGCAGCATAGCTATACTCCAAAGTTTGCCAATACTCATCAACAGCTGCTCTACTTGACAGGATAAAGTCATGTCTCATTCGTGGGCGTAGATCAAGAGCACTAAAACTTAAAGATGTTGCATATTTTGAAAGTGGTTCCTCTATGTAAGGCTTAAGCTCCATTGCATGTGTAAAAATGGCATGTGGGACCTCGAGTCCTTTAAGATGTCCATCAGTTATCATTCGAATCAACTACATCAAAGAACAAGCTGTCAGACAAGATAGCATTAAGGTAAATTACATGCTGCCCCCCTTAAATAACACCCTATTTGCACTTACACCCATAAATTATGATTCACTTCAACTTGTTTTCCCAAACTACCATTTTGTTCCGAGTAGCATCCCGGGTTAGATTTAGTCGTTAGTTGTGACGGAAACCATCACATGTGAGTTGCACGAGATGCAATGGTGTTTTTTTCGTGACATTTACCATTTTAGGGTTAATTACACCTTATCCCTCAAACTAACACCCCGTTGCTCTTACATTCATATACTATGCCACGTGAAGCGTTTTCTGTCCATATTAACGGCCAAATCTGACTCAGGGTGCTACTTGGAACAAAGTGGTAGTTTGGGGCAACAAGTAACAGTTTATGGCTATAAGTGCAAATGAAGTGTTAGCATGGGAGGCAAAGTGTAATTAATCCTAACATTAATATACTACAATAAAAGAGAATAACAACACTGTTTTACAAGAGCAGCCCTAATTCACAAGGGGGACAGGGAAGCTGTCCAGAACTATATTTATGGCAGCTAGAGCTGCAAACAAAATGGGTCATGGTCTGAATTCAACTAGACTAAGAGTTGATTTTTGAATATTTCATTGGAACCAAAACCAAATACAATCATTTAGGTACTTGGATCTTGCTAAATCAGCATCCTACCTCTTTAAATCCTCAAAATAGTTGCATAAACCAGAGAAATACTTACTACAGTACTACAGTGAAAGATGTCAAACTGTAATAGCCCTCCTACACCTAACCAGTATAATAAGTAAACACAGTCAAAAAAACAACTTCAAGTGAAGATTTCTTACAGATCAGCTTGCAATATCTTCGCCTAATATTCAAAAGAAATACAAATGGGTGAGAGTATTTGCCAAACTGAAGTCCCAATCATATCAAAGCTTCCATACCACAATACTATAGACCATTTTTTTTAATGAATAAAAAAACTACAGGCCATTAGTATGGAGAAAAATGTTGCTTTCTTTAATCTATGCATATTAATATTGATCTGTCAATGGCATGACTGCTAAAGACACCCCAACTGGTTAGTTTCTACAATGTTGCACGTCCTTTGAAATGAGACGTGGCTTCAGTTAAAATGGATAAGATGCAGCAGACGTTTTGAAAGTACAGATAACACTAAAATTGAAAAATATTTTAAAAATGATCAAGAAACTATACCTTCAACCGCAGTAAAATGTCAATAACCAATGAAAGCCTTCCAGTAGCATGAGTATCCATCAGATGCTTGTACTCCTGAATAGGAAGATCAGAGAGAAGCAATCCCCTCTTACACTTCTCAATCATATCATCAAATTTTTGAGTGGATCCCACAACTTGTAAGAACAGCTCAACTGGAATGGCCTTAATTGCTGCTTCTAATGAAAACAGTTTGCAACTACTCTGAGGGCTATTCACCTCATAGACATGTTTTTCAGATGACGAAGCACCACTAGAACCAGCTGAGCTATTCAGGTAATCCCACAGAAAGCAATGCAGCAGCTTTGCACGAACCATTTTTGCCAATATAAATCCATTAGCACGCATGGCTTCTGATCTAACAGCTTGGACATCAGAACCTACATGATTCTCAGTCCTCTGAACACCCTTCAAAACAGGAACTGATTCCTCATTCTTCCCCCGAGATGAACCCTGGCCACGACTTTGCATTTCAAAAGACCTATGTCTATCATGAATTTCACCAAGTAGTTCAGGGGATAAACTTTGAATAGATGGGTGCAGAACCACCTGAGTGACACGGCTACGGCCAAAATTTGTGACTACAGGAGCATTAATGTGTACACATTTGCAGTGCCCTTGTTGCTGAAGTTTGTTTAGAATTCGGTCAATGGTCTTCCTATCGGTTGTTGTGTACTTGTCCTTCTCAAGACTCACAAGCCATTTATAAAGCTCACCTCTCAGAATGAACTTCTCATCCTGAACAAGAATAATAACGTGTTGCTTCTAGTTATTGAAATATAGAAAAGTACATAGAAAATAAAAATAACTGCCCCACCATATTCCCTCCTCCCAAAATGAAGCCTTCAAGAAGTAGATGGTGACACAAACCTGTAACCGTTCAAGTATTCTTTGCTCCCTTCGAGCGCCATCCACAGTCAAAGTCAGACACGGATACCTCTGATATGATCCAGGATTAAGTGGATTCAAGACAGCAAGAGGAGGTGTTTCTGATGAAGCAACATTTGTTTCGAGCCTTGTGCTCACAATATTAAGTTCTGCATCGGATACTGAGCCTCTTGGCTCATGGAATGAGTTGCCAGCATCAAGAAGCATACTATTAGACTCACCATCCCCAGGGGTTCCATGAGAAACTTCGGTATTAATTTGACTATATATCATTTTTCCAGGACTAGCAACATCACCTTCTGAAGCTGATGGATCATACTCTGAAAGAATTTGAGATGATCTCCTAGAAGCATCTAGATTGCCAACAGGGAGATTGGAAACTATATTTTCATCAACAAAATTTTTTGATTTATTCAAAAACACATTAGCAGATTCAGAACTCAAATTCCCAGATGTCCAAACTCGATATAACATGCATTTTTTGTGGTTTTCTGCTTGCAGATGCATTCCAAATCTAGAGAATATATTAACCAGCCGGTTATAGTTCTTTTTGTTGTCAATCCCCAGCCTCTTGCATACCTGATTTAGCAAATACAAATATGCAAGTGAAATAATAGTTTAGATGCAACATTTATGCATTTGTAGGGATGTATCATACAAAGCAAGCTCTAATAAAAGGACCATTAAAGGGCTACGAAAACAAAAGAGAAATGTACCACCGAAGGATTAATTTACAGAAAATCCACCTGAGCCTTGCCATTAGTGACTACTAAACAGTAAAGTTAGGAATGCAATTTTACCTTGCAGGACAATACATGCATAACTTGATTCATTGGAGTACGGCCCATATATCATGTCAGATTTTGGATGGGTGTCTAAGTGTCATATTCATTCAATGCCCAAACCTAGGACACAAGGACCTAAAACATCAGTAACTAACAGCTTGTTTGGCTGCAATGCTTTTTTTTTTTTACAAGTAAACAAATTTCATTAAAAAATTAAGGGCACACCCAACTATACATGAAGTATACAAGAAATATGCCTAACTAGAAAAAAAAAAAAAAAAAAAAAAAAAAAAAAATCATGAAAACCAGAAATATGGAAATAATCATATGCTACCATCCAAAGGAAAAGGGTATTGAAGACGAAGGCCTTTTAACTTTGCCACCATCCTCTCATTATCTTCAAAGCTTCGGTCATTCATTTCTCTCCAAATACACCACGTCATGCAGAGCAGAACCATCTTCCAAACAGCTTCCCTTTGAGAACTACCAAACTGCCATTTCCAATAAGCTACTAGCTATGTCAAATAGAGTAAAAGGTGGTCAATGGTTTCTCTACTCTTTTTACACAAGCATCATCGATCTACCACAATGATATGCCGCTTTCTTAATTATCCAAAGTGAGGATCTTACCTAAAACAGCCGACCAAGTGAAGAAAGCCACCCTCAAAGGGGCCTTACTCTGCCAAACCTCTAAAGAAAGGGAGTGTTGTCATGGAGTATTAAGACATTATAGAACGTTCTTACATCAAACAACCCACTCTTAGAAGGGTCCCAATCATGCACCACATTCAGATAATGGAGTTTAAGGTGGTCAATGACTCAATGGTTTCTCTACTCTTTTTACACAAGCATCATCGATCTACCGCAATGATATGCCGCTTTCTTAATTATCCAAAGTGAGGATCCTACCTAAAACAGCCAACCAAGTGAAGAACGCCACCCTCAAAGGGGCCTTACTCTGCCAAACCTCTAAAGAAAGGGAGTGTTGTCATGGAGGATTAAGACATTATAGAACGTTCTTACATCAAACAACCCACTCTTAGAAGGGTCCCAATCATGCACCACATTCAGAAAATTAACATTCTACTAAGGAGAGCCATTAACATTCTACTAAGGAGAGACGACAAAAGAAAAAAGCTATCTTCTCTCTCTTCTTTCCCTCATCGGAGGAAGTGTTGAGGAGTGGTTTTTTAGTCTAAGGTGGGTGGCCGGAGGTGGTTAGAATGGGCTTATCAAGGAGATGGTCTATTGAAGCTAAGGATTTTGAGATGCTGGTGAAGGATGGGGAAGCTGGTTTAGAGATTAAGGAAAGAAGCAAAAGGTTGGTGAGGTCAGTGAAGTTGGAAAGTAATGAAGCTGTTTGGTTATCACATATTTTTGAAGAGCTGATCAAAGTGAAGGATTCCAGGGTCTTTCATGATCATTCTAAGCCGGGCTATCCTAGAATACTAGCTCAGAAGTGTTCCAACAGATATGGAAGTTTCTTGGTGATTGAAGAATGTGAGGGAAAGGAGAGGCGCAGGTCAGTTATGATACCGGAAGGGAAGAATCAGAAAGGATGGAGCAAGCTGGAGTCTGAGATTCAGATTGCTATTAGATTCTTTCAACCATTCCTGATGGCTCCAGAAAAGGATGATATGAAGAAAAGAAGGAGCTTTTCTGAGGTGTTACAGGCCACGGTACGTCCGTCGGAGGAACTATTTCTACCTTCGACAGAAACCATCGCTAGAGTTCCGAAATGGCTGTCGGGGGAAACTGGAAAAAATGCTGCGCCAAAGAAGAAGATGAATGTGAACGTTACTGGTCCAGAATCAGGTTCGATAACCATACTTAAACGCACAGATGGTTTACTTCCGGCGACTGCTAAGGGCAAGGAACCGATTGAAGGGGGATGCAAGGAAGTCTCAGGGAGTCAGCGATACATGTTGGAATTTCCGGCCATTCCTTCGCCGGTGCAACCTGTGCCTCCGGTGAAGATTTCTCCGGTGATTCCTGGATTGTTGGGCAGTGGCAATTTGTCGCATGCAGCGCTGGCTGTGCAAGGACGCAACGTACCTGGAGGGACGCACAATTCTGACAATGGACACGTGGAGTTTGGAGGTTTCGAATGCGTCAAATTAAGGAACACTCTGGAAAAGATTCAGCAAGAGATAAAAGAATGTCTGAAGCGCATGGCGAAGGGGAAATGTGGGCATTGCGCTTGTGGGCTTTCGGGCCTTGGGCCTGAGCCAACCAACCAAATTGCAATGGAGGGTGTTACTATACAGCCCAAGCAGTTGTTGAGCGGTGGAGAAAGGAATAAGATAAGAGGGAGACAGAAAAAGAAAAAAAGGCCGGTCAGGGTGAAAAAAGTTCAAGTGGGCTGTATGAAGAACGGCGATCCAGGAGCTTCATCGTCCACTGCTGGCCATCAAACAACGATGGGTCAGGCGCCGGGAGGTCCATCGGCGATATCTGCGCGGGGCTTACTAGGAAAAACACCCCCTAATGGTGTGTTGGGGTTGTCCGGCATGAGGGATGGTTTATTACAAGTGGGTCGGCGACAGACAGTGCCGATGGGGAGAGACAAAGCGCCGGAGGTGGTATTGGGCGACGGCAGAGGCTACGAAGCCCAAGAAGATTGGAGGATAGCAGTTCCGGCAGGTAAGGATTCTCGGGCTTTGGTGGCGGGGGGTGGGTCTGGGTCTCTGGTAGTCCAAGCGGGTTGGGCGACTGGTTCAGACCTCCCGGAAGGGTCTGGGTCAGACCTCCCGGCAGTCACTGCTTCTTCGGAAATGTCGCCTAGACAGAGGACTCCACCCAGTTCTAAGATTGCGGAAGCCTGCGAACAAACAACAGAAAAAGGGGAATTAATTTCTCCCAGGGCAGGATTGGAGGTTGGGTTAGTAGGAGGAAGAGAAGGTTTGGAGGAGGATTGTGTGGGAATTTTGTTGGAATCAAGGAATGAAATGGATAGGGGACCAACTCAAACCAGCTTGGAACTATATAACTCTCCACGTATTGTGGAGAAATCTGCTCCAACTCAGGAAATTCCAGTGGTAGGATTGGAATTAGAGGTATATGAAGGGGAGAATCTTATTCCATTAATGAGTTGCTCAGCTCCGGGAAATAAGGGGAAGAAGGGATCTAAGTCAACAGACAGGGTTTTGAAGCTTGTCAAGGAATTTAGCCAATTCGTGGGAATTACGTGCGATGGGTATGAAGGAAAACTATTGGAGCTGTTTGCGGATATCATTGCAGAAAATGAAAGGAAGGGGGCAGGTGTAGCATCTAATGCGGGAAAGAAAGGATTGAGGGAACTCAATAATTTGGTAAGTTATATCAATTATGAAGGGAGTTCTAGTCGGGTTAGGGCCAAAGGAAGGGCACAAAGAGATAACCCATGAAGCCAAGAATTATTTCTTGGAACGTGAGGGGACTAAATGAGGGCAATAAATGTTTGAAGGTAAGAAATTTACTTAGACAATGGAAGGGGGATATTGTTTGCCTTCAAGAGACGAAAATGAAGTATATTTCCAATGAATTTGTGAGAAATTTATGGGGATGTGTTTATGCGGACTGGGTTTTTGTTGCATCAAAAGGAGCATCGGGTGGAATCTTATTGATGTGGGATAGAAGGGTGGTCACAAAGATTGAGGATTATGTGGGAGAGTTTGTTGCAGCCTGTTCTTTCAAGAACGTAGAAGATGACTTTGTTTGGGCTTTTGCGGGGGTCTATGGCCCGAATTTTGATCACATCAGGCACCGGCTATGGGAGGAGTTGGCTGGTCTTACCAGCTGGTGGAATATGCCTTGGTGTATCGGCGGCGATTTTAATGTGACTCATTTTCCTAGTGAAAGGGCGGAGGGAGCACGCCGTACTCGTGCAATGTCAGACTTTTCAGACTTCATAGCTGAGCAGGGGCTTATGGATCTCCCATTAGCCGGAGGGATGGTCACATGGTCAAATTCTTATTCTCGGTCTAGGATCGATCGATTCTTAGTCTCTCCAGAATGGGAAACTAAGTATCCTAGT
This sequence comes from Corylus avellana, assembly GCF_965113065.1. Lineage (NCBI taxonomy): Eukaryota > Viridiplantae > Streptophyta > Magnoliopsida > Fagales > Betulaceae > Corylus > Corylus avellana. The sequence continues at coordinate 9,871,787 of NC_142495.1, read as the reverse complement.
TTGATCCAGAAAAGGATGCTTAGACTGTGCTCGGATCATTTTCCCATCTTGCTCGATTGTGACGGCATGACAAGAGGTAAGAGGCCTTTTAAATTCGAGAACATGTGGTTGAAATATGAGGGGTTCGTGGACAAGGTACGGGCTTGGTGGTCCTCTTATAATTTTTCTGGCTCTTCAAGTTTCATCTTGGCTAAAAAGCTTAAGGCGTTAAAGGGGGACCTTAAAAGCTGGAACGAGGTGGAATTTGGCAATGTGAGTGCTAGATGCCTAGAAAAAGCGGAAGAATTGAAGGCTATGGAGAGTTTGGAGGAAGAGAGGGAGCTCGATGAAGAAGAAAAGGAAAGAAAAAGGGTGATTTCTAGGGAGTTGGAGATTGCTCTTTTACAAGAGGAGATCAGTTGGAAACAAAAGTCCAGAATTAGGTGGCTCAAGGAGGGGGATAAATGTACTAAATTTTTTCATCGAATTGCCAATTCGAATCGGAGGTATAATTCCATTGATTCCATAACCATTAATGGAGCTACTAATTCCAACCAAGACAGCATCAAGCAACAAGCGGTGCAATTCTACGAGTCTTTGCTCTCTGAACGTTGCAATTGGAGGCCTAGGGTGGACAATCTTGCGTTTGACTTGCTGGAGGCGGATGAGGCCACTCATATAGAATCTCCTTTCGAGGAAAGGGAGGTGTTGGAGGCGGTAAAAGGTATGGATAGAGATAAGGCCCCAGGTCCGGATGGTTTCTCCATGGCTTTTTTCCAAGATTGCTGGGAGGTGATAAAGGAAGATATTATGGCGGTTTTTTCAGACTTTTATGCTCATGGTAAGTTTGAAAAAAGTCTTAATGCTACTTTCATTTCCCTTATTCCAAAGGTGTCTGGGACTACTGAATTTAAGGATTTTCGTCCTATTAGCCTTATAAGTGGAACTTACAAGATTATTGCCAAAGTTCTTGCTAATAGGATGAAGAGGGTTGTAGCAAGGGTGATATCAAAGCCTCAAAATGCTTTCGTGAAGGGAAGGCAAATTACGGATTCGGTACTTATTGCAAGTGAATGTCTTGACAGCCGGATTAATTCGGGGTAAACGGGGCTGCTTTGTAAACTGGATATGGAGAAGGCTTACGATCACATAAATTGGGATTTTTTATTATATCTTCTTAGGAGATGTGGCTTCGGCGAAAAATGGTGTTCTTGGATTGAGCGTTGTATTTCAACTGCTTGTTTCTCGGTGTTGATCAATGGCACCCCGTCCGGCTTTTTTAGAAGCTCACGAGGGGTGAAGCAGGGGGATCCCTTATCTCCTTTTTTGTTTGTCATAGTTATGGAGGCGTTTAGCAGGATGATTGGTGCTGCCATTGATTCTGGTTTTATCTCGGGTTTCCCAGTGGGAGGTAACTTGTCTGAGAGGATCATCATCTCTCATCTTCTATTTGCAGATGATACGTTGGTTTTCTGTGGGGTGAATAGTAATCAAATCCGCTCCATTAAAGCATTACTTATTTGCTTTGAAGCCGTTTCTGGTCTGAAGGTAAATATGGCTAAATCAGCTTTGATACCGGTAGGGGATGTGGAAAATGTGGGAGACTTGGCTGGGATTTTGGGCTGTGGTGTAGCTACTCTACCTTTGAAATATTTGGGACTCCCTTTGGGTGCGTGCTTCAAGGCCAAAAACATTTGGGATGATACCTTGGAAAAGATTGAGCGCAGGTTAGCAAGTTGGAAAAGGTTGTATCTTTCCAAGGGAGGAAGGGTCACTTTGATCAAGAGCACACTTTCTAATCTTCCCACTTATTTATTATCCCTCTTTCCATTACCTGCTTCTGTGGCCAAGCGAATAGAGAAGCTCCAACGTGATTTTCTTTGGGGTGGTTTAAACGAAAAATTCAAATATCACTTGGTTAGTTGGGATAAGGTATGCTCTCCTATCAACAAAGGTGGCTTAGGGATCAGGAAGTTGAGAGTCTTCAATCAAGCCTTATTAGGAAAATGGCTATGGCGTTATGCGCACGAGAGAGAGGCTTGGTGGAGAATTGTGGTGGATGCCAAGTTTGGTTCCGCATGGGGTGGATGGCATTCTATTGACAACACCGGGTCTCACGGGGTGGGTCTTTGGAGGCATATTAGAAGAGGGTGGCGAGTGTTTTCTAAATATACTAAATTCGACCCAGGAGACGGATCCCAAATCAGATTTTGGGATGATGTTTGGTGTGGGGAAATGACCCTCAAGGAAGCATATCCAGGCCTATATAACATAGCTAATGCAAAAGATGCATCCATTGCCGATAATTTGGAGTTTATGGGTGGAAATCGTCAATGGAATGTTAGCTTCCTTCGATCGATCCATGATTGGGAAGTGGAAGTGCTAGCATCGTTCTACTCTACGTTATATTCTCACAAGTGGAGTAGGGGGGGGGTGGACAAAATTTGGTGGATCCCGTCGAGAAAAGGGAAGTTCGATGTTAAATCATTCTACAACATCCTGGTAAGCAAAGAAGCAAGTCCATTTCCTTGGAAGAGTATATGGCGCACCAAGGCTCCTTCGAGAGTGGCTTTCTTTACTTGGACAGCGGTGTTAGGGAAGATTCTCACACTTGATAATCTCAGGAAAAGGAATATCATAGTGATTAATAGATGTTGCTTATGCAAAGGTGATGGGGAGTCTATTGATCATATTTTCCTTCATTGTGAGATTGCTCGTTCCTTATCGCAGGCCATCTTTAGTCGTTTTGGGTTGTCTTGGGTAATGCCTAGCAAGGTGGCTGGCCAGCTTGCTTGTTGGCGGACGGGAGGTCGATCTAGGAGTGTTGTCGTGTGGAAAATGGTCCCTCTATGCATTATGTGGTGCCTTTGGTTAGAAAGGAACGAGAGATGCTTTGAGGATGCTGAGAGGTCTTTGGAGGAGATCACGGCTTTCTTTTTCCATACTCTTTACACTTGGACAGCGGCTTGGCTCGCTCCTATAGTTATTAGCTATCTTGATTTCCTTGTTCTTTTTTCTTCTAGCTAGTCGTTTCCCTTGTATACCCCCTGTGTACTAGGGTTGCGCCCCTCTGCGCTTTTGATATATAAACATTACTTATCAAAAAAAAAAAGAAAACAAAAGATGATCTACCACGAATGCATCCCTAAAGTAAGCAGTGGTAAACAACTCCGGAGATGCTACTTTAAGGGGCTGCTCCCCACACCACACGTCATGCCAAAAACTAATCTTTGAATCGTCACCCACCTCAAATTTATTATATCTAGACAATTCCTCCTAACCCCTCAATGAATTTCCAGAGACCCACCACACATGACCCATTGACTCCATTAGAGCACCACCAACCCCACTAACTACCATATTTGAAGTCCACTATCAATCTGCACAAAGTCTCTCTCTCATACATGTAATGCCATAACCACTTCCCTATAAGAGCTAGGTTGAACATGAGTAAATTTTGAACCCCCAAATCCCCCTAAAAATTTAGAGAATACACATTGGACAAGTTTACCAGGTGAAATTTGACCTCTTCACCTATGCAGATTTGGCTTAAAAAACAGACACCCAACAGAAGACCTAGGTACTTCATGGGCAATGGGGAGAACCTGTATCCCAAAATCCTAGCCGAACCTTCTACATTATTGACATTATCAACATGAACCAATTTTGACTTAGCCAAATTAATCTAGACTTCTTTCAAACGTGCCTTTAGCATGAAAGTCATGAAAGACCTTCATAATATCTTCTTTCAAACGTGCCTTTAGCATGAAAGTCATGAAAGACCTTCATAATATCTTCTTTCAAAACATTCCAGCAAGCTTGGAAGAACGCTATAGAGTAACCGACAAGGCCCAAAACCTTATCACTATTCATAGCTTTCACCACTTCCAATACCTCCCCTTCCTCAAACACTCTCCAACCACTCAACCTCACCAATAGAGTCAAAAGAAAGGTCGTCCAACTTAGGCTGCCAATTGAATTATTCAGTATACAAATTATTATTAAATTGCAAGATGTGCTCATTGATCTCAACCTGGTCAGTAGAAACTATACCATCAACTAACAAAGATTCAATGGAGTTATTTCTTCTATTAGAGTTGGTTATTTGATGAAAAAACTGTGTGCACTTGTCACCCTCCCTTAACCACAAGGCCCTAGATTCTGCCTCCAACTCACCTCCTCCATGAGAGTGGACCTCTCTCCAAATCACTAATAACTTTCGCCTTCCTCACTTTCTCCTCACCACATAAGGCACTCTCTTCTTCAACAATTTCAAGACCATGTAACTCTTCCAACATAAGTTTTTTCTACCTCTCTTCATTGCCAAACAACTCCTCATTCCAACTTCTTAAATCAATTTTCAATGTCTTAAGCTTGCAGGCTACAATGACACTCAAAGAGACTTGGACGTTATAAGAATTCCACCATTGTTTCACCCTATCTATAAAACCCTCGGATTTTAGCCACATATTCTTGAATTTGAAATACCTTCTACCCCCTTAAAGTTTATGCAATCAAGAAGGATCGAGAAGTGGTCCGAGCAAAGTATAGGAAGCCCCCTTTGGGACACACTAAGAAGTTGGGCTTCCCCATCCGAAGAGACAAAAAACCTATCAATCCTCGACCATGAGGGAAGATCCCAATTGCTCGACCAAGTAAAGGTTCCACCAACAAGAGGAAATCCATTAGACCCTAATCAAAAATGAAATCTGAGAATTCCAGCATAGAAGAATTAAAACGTGCTTCTCCTGATCTTTCACTAGGGAAACGAGTGACATTAAAATCTCCCCTAATGCACCAAGGCAAGTTCCACCAACTAAGTAAATTTTCCAATTCATTCCAAAGAAGTCTTCTGTCCCCATCAGAATTAGGGTCATAAACACCCACAAAGCCCAGGTGAAATGATCATCAACATTTCTAAATGAACAAGCATGAGTAAACTCCCCCCACACACTTGTCTATTTTTTTCACCACCCTCCAATCTCACATAAGCAAAGCTCCACCAAAAGCATGTCTAGAGTCTAAACAACACCAATCCACATGCAGGAACCACATAAACTGCGAACAACACAACAAGACGTGCTCCAACTTAGTTTCCTAAAAACAAACAACATCAGCCTTCCATTATTTGAGTAAATTCCTTACCCTTAGGCGTCTATCCCCCTTATTCAACCCTCTTACGTTCCAAGATAACCACTTCGGCTTCATTAAGAACTAAGAAACCCCTACCCTTACCTCTTCCACGGCTTGAACAACCACCTTTAGGGTCATAATTTATGGAGCAATCCAATCTTTTTAACTCCATAGGTTCCCGGAGCAACACCTTAGACACAGAACCACCAACGAAATCCCCCTTAGGCACTACAACCCCTAAAACATTCTGATCAGAGCTAATCAAAGAGATTGAACTACTGTCAGCAAGTTCTGAACTCCTCTCAATGCTTCCCTCCACAAGCGGCAACCGTTTGGCAAAACAATGATCTAAAGGCATAGAAGAGTTGGCGAGGGATCCCTCCACAACCACGCCCAATGGAGGTTGAAGATCAACGACAGAGATAGCTATGCTGCATGGTAGGTCCACCAGGCTGAACAAAATGAGCACCCAAGCCCTTCACCATGTCCAAGTCTGAAAATGAAGGCCCAGATTCTGCTTTCACTCTCCACTTGAGCAAATGTTTGGCTCTAGCCTTCAACAATTCTTAGAGAAAAACAATTTTCAATAACTTGTCAATCCCTATCCTCATTCCCATATTTTCATATTTATCTTTTTTTAAAAAAAAAATTAATTAATTTCTTGGCTTAGTGTAAGATAGAAATATGTTTATCTAATCTTTAACAAAATGAATAAATTAATGAATGAAAGCGAAAGAAATGAAGTTTAATCCCCCTTTCTAGTCTAGCGAACCAATCACTTCCCAAAAGATCCTAGGGCTTAGCTTGAGCACCACTAGAGCCCATCAGGGACTTACCTTTAGAGAGCGGTTTAGATTGGGCTACAAGATGCAAGCCTAACAGACTTGCTACAAAGGGTGTCTTAGAAGGAAAGAAATCTTCTGGGTATGGGCTTTGGCTCTCCAACCACAATACCCTCTAGGCCTGGCCTACTTCTTAAACCACCACAGCCATTGCCCATATCAATCCACTCAATACAACGAGACACGTTCGACTTTATACAAACCAACGTCTCTCTTAGGGTGCGAAAAAATAATAATAATAATAATAATAATAATAATAATAATAATAATAATAATTCAACCAAAAGTCCCTTGTCCTCCCTCAAGCAAACTTCACCAATGAAAGATTAGGGATCTTCCGAACCCCCAAACGGTACCTACCCAATCAGAATATCTCCCTTCAGTGCAAACACAATAGAATTTCCAAATATACTCCTTGTCGATGAGGACGATGCCAAAAAGTTCCTCGATCCCACAAGTACCTTTGCATATGACCTATTCCGAACCACCTCCACTGGAGATTTCAATAACGCACCGACTCGCTTTCACCCAAGGCAAGTGATGAACAACTGCCTATGAACCCCAGCTGACCCACTGCTGTATAACGACCGGAAAAATTGCAGTATTGAATGCACCTCTGAGATGAAAAACATCCACCCTTTACCACCTCTACCTTCCGGCACTAGGATAAATTCCCTGTGTCTGCCTCCACGTACTCCGCCATATCCACCATAACCAAGAAATGCCCATGCTTATGAGAGCAACGCTAGGCAAGAAGAGTTTGGGTACCAACTCTAGAGCATCTCCAAAATTCCTTTCACCCCTCCTCAAGAACTAAAGCCTCTACAGTGGCTAACAACCAAGAGATACTAACTTTACCCAAGCAGTAGATCGAACATTACCCATACTCCTTTCAAGAATCCATATAACATAATAGAACTACTGGCATGCGCTATCATATGCCAACGAAAGAGAGGTTGCAAAAAGTACAATTGCAGTTACAAATATTTCTTCTCGAAGGAAAAAAGAACGTATCACTCCAAATATTCAACAGTAGCGGGTGTGTTATGCCAATGTTAGAAGTTAGAACAACCAAGACCAATTTGAGTATCAAATTTAATAGAAAAATAAATCCATGGCCAAATTCTTTTTTTGATAAGTAATAAGAAGTTTTATTGAAAAGCGTAAAGGCGCCCCTGAGTACACTGGGAGTATACAACAGGATCACTTAACTAAAAAAGGAAAATCGAGCAAGAAAATCCATGGCCAAATTCTAGGGCCTTCTTTAGAACAATTTTAAATGCTGAAAACACTTTTCATAGTTATCCAAACAAGCTTTCAGATGTGGTTCCCACAAAAAACATTATTCAGTTTTCATTTTCGAAAACACACAAAAGACTAATTAAGAAAGAAAAATTTAGAAAACTTCCCCCACTTTCATATAAGAATGTTTGAAAATACATGCTCAGGTTTTTTAAAAACAAGTAAGAAATAGGCTTTGAAAACACAATTGAACCTTTCATGCATAGTGACAAGTGGAAGCTGGCCTCCACTTAAGAAAAAAAAATTGGAGGCTGACCTCCATATGATGGAGGCTGCCCCTTCATCGGAGGTGACAAAGGTGGGTCTCCCCTCCCCACCTCCCCCATTGATAAGGGGCGGCTCTCAGCCACCCCCACTCTCACAGCCACTGCCAGTCCCCCCCCCCCCCCCCCTTTTGCGTTTTCTTGTTGTTTTTTTAGAAAATGGTATAATTGTAATTCTCTTCAGACTTAGTAAAAAGATTGACGGAATCTGTACGGGATTGGATCGAATAATTGATTTAATAATGGGTACAAACTCAAGGTGCTATAAGATAGAAATAGAATTCAAGGAGTGATTTAGTAATTTTTCTCTTTTTTTGTTTCTTTATATTTTCGAAAATTATTTTCAATATTACATCCAAACAATTTTTGGGTTTTCTTTTTTCTTTCAGAAACACTTTTCAAATATTGTTATCCAAACAAGTTTTCAGATGTGAGCCCTACAGAACACTTTTCAGTTTTCAAACACTGAAAACACTTTTTAAACCGCAAAACAGAAAACACTTTTCAAATACTAATCCAAAAGTACTCGGCTTTTCTTGATCTCCACTATAGAAGAAATTGTTTCTACGTACCAAGCAAATAAGGCATAAGCACTTTATTTCTTGTATTCTATACAAAACCTTTTATCAAACAGGCAATGGCACAACTTTTCATTTGTCAGGACAATCATGACATAGTATAGAAATGTCCTCATATATTATATTATCTTCTTAGAAGACCTAAGATACTGAAGTGTGCAAATCAGAATCTTTTAAGTTTGAGATACTCATGATTAAATCAAAGCATGACACCAATATAACTCGGGGAGAGAGCTGGATTTAGACATATATGGGAATGTCAACAAACTAATGAGGAAATATTACCAAAAGAAAGTAAATAGACTTTAGAAGCAACACCAATATGAATTAAGTGAAGAAAATAAATTATTGCACACACCTCCATCACAGTCAATCCCTCTGATCCAGCTGCATCAATCATATCATATATCTGATGCTCAATGGGAAGCTCTACAAGTTGATCAGTGATTTGAGATTTCTTTCCAAAGTTCACTTGCTGTTCTTCCTCAAAATTATCATCTCCACATCCAAGAGTTTTTGGTTCAAAGTTCTTTGGCGAAAAACTTTTGAGCAAACGCAGGCAAGACTCAATCTAACAAAAGCAAATTGACCATAGTCATTCCAAAGAATGTAAACAGTCCAAACTCGTCTTTTAGAATCCGCACACTTTGTACACAAAAACAATACTGACCGTAATCAAAATAGAGAACAAAGAAAAAGCAACTGTTTTCAGAAATAGATGCATAAACTAGTATCACAAATAGATTTAAATGGGAGACAAACAGACTAATGTAAATTCTAGGGAATACAATCTTGGAGTGTGCACTCAAGAAGACTTGTAAAGAAAATTTATAAGCCTACCTTCCCATTCACTTTGGCATCAAACTGCTCAACAATGTGGGCATCTTTCAACCTGTCACAAATCTGGTAGCACATTGTGCAGGGAACAAAATGGTGAAAAAATCAAAGGTAACAAAAAATAAAAATAGCTAATCCAAAAAACAGATAAACAGTTTAGTTAAGATTTACTTTTCTCCAGTCTTTATGCCCTGAAGGAGCTCCACAATAACCAAGATCCTTTTTTATATCTGAGACAACAAGAACCTTCAATAAAAGAATGGCATGAAACAAAATCAGCATAAGTGGTATAAAGTAATAGGAGAGGCCCATCAAATTTGAACAAGATTGACCTTGTCATTGGCTTCTTCAAGTTTATCACAGACAGCTTTCATTGCCGGTAGATAATCCTTTACATACACATCCTCTTTTACACATTTTCCGGAAAAACCATCTCTATGTGTGCCACTTTCATCGGCTTTCCCTACATTTTCTATAGTCCATTCTTCCTTGGTAATCTCAATTTTTTGTTGGGAGCCCAATGCTTTTGCATAGCGATACAAGTACATTAAATTGGTAGTCACACTCTGACTGTTTTTTGGCTCCCCTTCATTGCCAGCTTCTTTCGTCCTTACAACTGCAGATTGCCTCACAATCAACCCTTGACATTCAAGGTTCCTCACTACATAAAACAAGTTCTTCCCTTCAATGCCAAATTCCTTGCCCAGTTGACTTTGTGTAATCCCATTTGTTCTGCAAGTACCCAATCTGTTAATGATCGTTCATAGACCTACTTAACCAACTCAACATTGTTCTCTCATTTTAATAAAACAAAAATAAAAGTCAAAGAGAAGTATAGAACCACGATTCTCAAAGTGAATTGCAATCATTCAAAGTTTTCCATTTAAATAAATTGGCAAACAGGCACACGGATACACATTGAGAGAGAGAGAGAGAGAGAGAGAGAGAGTCCCGGTTCTACTTCAACCAATCCTAATATATCATGAAAAGAGGATTGAGATAATTGAAAAGTAGATTTTTTCTGGAAAATTACACACAAACTTGTCACCAGAACCACACCATTCCACAAAAACTGACTTTCGCACAAGTGTATTAACACAGAAAAAAGTTTCCCATCTCATTATAAACATACACATAATCTAAATTGAGCTCCATTCAAATACCCACTTCATATACAAGCATATGTTCAACAAAATCACCATCTTTAAACACAAACAAAATAAGATGTAGCTGAGTAGACCTTACCTAGCGATGGCGAGGCGTTCCAGTGCGCGTCTTTGTGGGGAAGACATGTTGGCATTGGCGGACTGAACGTTGTAAAGCCCAACAAAGTTGTCCCTCAAATGCTCTTTGGCAACAATCTTCAAGTTCAGCTTCTGGGCATCTTCGAAAGACTGAATTGAAGGGTCAGAGGCACTGTGTGAGACATTTTGGGCTTGGAATTGGAGGGTCGGGACGCTTAAAAGTCCGCCCCAGATGGCCTTCTTGACGCCCGGGGAGAGGTCCAGGTTCGAGGTCGAGAGGGCTGGTTGGAGCCGGGTCCAGAGGGTCGGGAGAGCGACGCCGTTCTGCCCCTGTGAACAGATTTCTTCGAGTGCTGAGTTGATGATTGTGTCCATGGAAAAGCATAGTAGAAGACTGACTTTATTCGATAATGGATGTTCAGTGTGTGTATGTGTATGTTAATGCCTAATGGGGGAGAGATATGTTGAGAATTGAGGTTACTTGTGGGGGCGGTAAGGCCGGGACAAGAGGAGTGTCATTGAGGCTGAGCAAAGGGAAGACTGAGTGAGGAAAAGAATAGGAGGGTGTTTGGGCCGCTTGTCTTTCGGTTGGGACGGTTTATGGATAATTGGGTCATTGGCAAAGTTGTTGCGGTTTATGGAGTCAAGGGGGTTATGGTTGTAATTCCAATTAATTTATTTGAGAGGACCTGGACCTCTTGCACAAAAGTCATCTTTTGTGCTACCAATGAGAAGTTGACACATCAGCATTATTATTAAACTTATACTTAAATAAACACACAACCCAACCAAATTACACTCTATATGAAATAAAAATTAAATTTTAAAAAAAAAAAATTGAAAGGGTGGCTGGCTGGCCGCCCCTACCGAGAAGTTGACACATCAGCATTATTATTAAACTTATACTTAAAATAAACACACAACCACACCAAATTACACTTTATATAAAATAAAATTTTAATTTAAAAAAAAAAAAAAAAAAAAATTGAAAGGCTGGTTGGCCACCCCTCCCCCACTTGGGTTGGTCGGCAAGCCAACCCAGATACGGTAAGGGTGGCCACGTGGCCACCCCCAGGCCATGGAGGTGGCAGCCAGCCACCCCAGATCCAATATGGGTGGCCAATGAGCCACCCCAAGGCCATAGGAGTGGCCACGCGACCACCCCATGACCTGGATGGGGTGGCCCGCGCGGCCACCCCCAATGGCTGGGGTGGCGGCGTGCCCACCCCATCTAGGCCTTGGGGTGGCCACCCATCCATTCCTATGGCCTAGGGATGGCTGGCGGCCACCACTTGGTTATTACAAAGCATTTTTAATTTTTTTAAAAAAATAAAATTGATTAAACCTGGTATAATCAGGTGGTTTGGTTTTATTTTGTTATTATGCTCCATGCTAAGGTGGCAACTCCTCATTGGTGGGCACAAAAGGGAGGTTTTGTGCAACCTTCCTATATAAGTTATTCTCAACTTATTTATGGACAAAATTTTCCTCCAAACTGGGTTGGAGAAATTTTCTTCAACTTAATCTATAAAAGTGACATGTATCTATTTTTTTTAAGGGAAATACTTAGTATTCTTCTAATGTTCTCCCAACTGTGATGTGGCTTTTAAAATTACCAATAGATTAAAAGTCAATAATGATTCAACGATAATTTTAAAAGCCACATCATAGTTGGGAGAACACTAGAAGAACACCAAGCATTTTTCTTTTTTTAATAACATGTGAGATGCACATGAGTTTTTAATAAAATTTATTTCAACTTTGTCCCTACTATTAAAAAAAATGTGCATCTCACATGTTCAAGGGACAAATGTCACCTTTATAGGTTGAAGGAAATTTCTCCAACCCAATTTGAAGGCAAACTTTGTTCTTTATTTATTTAAGAGGATAAATGCTGAATAGTACTACACTCTCATGTAACTAAGATAATGTGGCAGTACTCATCAGTTTTTATTTTATTTTTATTTTTTAAAAAAAAAAAATAGGTTCATTTAAGGGTGTCATATCAGCCCAGTAAAATGAGGGTGTAGTTAGGACCGTCAACTTGTTATACGAACCCAATACAAAATTAGATGGTTGAAATTTGGTATAATAGTGTTCAAGTCACAACCAGGTTGACCTAATAAACAGGTCAAGCTGCTTAACCCATTGGTGACCTATTTGACCCGTATACTCAAATTTGATTTGATTTATTTATTATTTGCTTAACCCATTGGTGACCTATTTGACCCGTATACTCAAATTTGATTTTTTTTTTTTTTATTTTACAATTTTTTTTTTTAAAAAAAAAAAGGTAAGTGAAAAGCCTAAACCTAAACCTAGCAAATGACACGCCAGCGCAAACCCTTCTCTCATTATTGAATGGAGAAAAAAAAAATGGAAGTCTTGGTCTATAGAATCAGGGCTGGCAAATTTTGACACGACCCGCAAATTTAACGTGAAATTATAGAGTTAGGGTTTGGTATAAATGGGATTGAGTCATAAACGGGTTGACTTGCTTAACTCATTTAACAAAAAGGTCATAAACAGGGTAAACTTGCGGGTTAACCCACTCCTATTTTATGAAATTATGTATTTTTAAAAAAATTGGTCGTGTTCAGGTCGAAACAAGTCATATAGATCGTGTTGGATTAAGTCAAACGGCTAAAACATGTCGCGTTTTGGTCTAAATGTGTCAAGCGAGTTGGGTCCTCGTGAGACGGGTTCGTGTTTAAGGGTCTATCCCATTTAACTAAATATGTCGTTTTCAGGTTTACCCTCATCAGGTTGGTAGGGTCAAGCAGATTGACCCGAACCTGATTTGTCAAACCGTTTTACTGGCCCTACATAGAATCTATTGAGTGAATATTCTCGTATCTCTCCGGAATGAAGTCCTCTGCATTGTGCCAAACTTTGGGGTCCATTTGAATGGCCTATACGTTAACGTGTATACTCTTGCTTTATAAGGAATACTATAGCTTGCTAGTATAGCAATTGCAAAATATTTCTCAGAGAATCAAGATAGGCACAAGAGCATGTATTCTATGGATTTCTTTGTAGGAAAAGATGATATTGAGGAATTCTCTAGCGAGGACAAGGGAGGATATGTAGGAGTTGTGGCCTTTGCAAGTAGTGAGGTGGTGGTGGGTGTTGGAAAGATAGAGTTGTTGCTAGTGAGGTCGTCTCAGGTCAACCCAACAAGACCCATTTATCAAATTAGTCTTGTTGTATCACATGTTTATTTAAAGTGATTATATCAAGGTTAAGGGGTCTTACCTGTTTAACTAAACGCGTCGTGCCAAAGTTGATCCTTAACGGGTTGGTGGGTTAAGCGAGTCGACTCAAACGCAATATGCCAACCCGTATTGCCAGCCTTAGGTGTAGTATGTAGCATTGCCCAATAAATTAAGAATCATGTTAGTCAATAGACTACTATCCAACTATCATACCACTGTGATGACGTGGCAATTAAAATTACCCTTTTTTTTTTTTTTACAAGTGTTGATTCAATTGCTTATGTTCACTTTCATATTATCAAGTTGTATGGCAATTGTATAACAATCTACTAAATAATATTAACTCTAATTTACTAAATTATTTGTATGTTTCTTTTTCTTTAAAAAAAAAAAAAAAAAAACTATTTTTTCAACTTAAGATTATTTATATTGATGCAAAGATTATAGACAGAATTTAAGTGTTTTAAATTGAAGTAATGATTTTTGCATATAGCTTATGGAAATAGTTTATGTACATTTTATCTTCACCTTTAACCTTTACTCACATATGACATGGCTATTATTAATACAATGACTATGCACGTCCACCTCACGGCCTAAGAACTTTGCAACACAACCCAAGGTTAGAGTAGCGCGCTATTAGGGGCAAGTGGGCAACAACACAACCTCTATTGCTTAAGTTAATGAAATGATGGATGTAAGATAATAAGACAAAAGATGTATAAGTTGAGAGAGATGAATGCAATCGTCCCTCTTACTTTCCTTTAAATAGGCTAAAGTTTGTTCTTGGTTTGGGCTAGTGTTGTCAATCGTCCCTCTGACTTTCCTTGCCTTTTTGGTTGGTTCTTTGCTTTGTGAGGTTATTAGCTTTCCTTTTTAGATTCAATGGATCCTTTCCTTTTCTAGAGCTCGTCAGATCTCTAACCGTGCATGACATAGGCACTGGGTTTACCTTGTGTGCCATTTCCCTATGAGGCATGTATTTCGTGCTAGGCTTGGTTGGGGTAGGGCGACCTATTTCGGGCCTAGAGGCTTTGGGGGTGTTCTTGATCATTTTTGGTTGTTGGCACATGGGAGTCGAGGGCCCTATTCCTTTAGCGTGACTAGCGCGAGCGTGTCACCCTAAGGGAATTAAGTGGCGGTGCGGCGGTGCCTATGGTTTGTGTGGGCCAATGGTTCTTAGGACCAATTTCAAGGGTTGAGTCCCCCTACTCATGTGATGCCCCGAATATTTATAATAGCAAAAAGAAATGTATTTATCCACATTAGTCACTTTTTTATAAAATACCCACTTTTTTAAATGGCTTAAAAATTATTTTTGCAAAAAACCAAACATCAAATTTTTTATTATTTTATTTCTAATCAAAGGTTCGACTATGAACCATTGAACGGTCGATAGAAACCCTAGAACCGTTAGTACAACAATGCATCAAACATTCGATAATAGTATACCGAACGCTAGATGAACCTAAAAAGAAAATTTAACCTATTAGCCACCTCTTTCTACCTTATCCACCCACACACTCCTATATGAAGCCACCCCTCACGACCCTTCAGACTCCATTCACTCCCACGCATTTCACCCGTATCAAACATAGAGAGAGAATGAGATTTTATAGAGAAATATGTGTTTGGGTGTTAATATATCTTCATTAAGGTAAAACCTTGAAGCATACTCGTTTTGCATGTTGCTTATACTTTGTCTTTATGATTTACCATGATTTTTATAAGTATTGAATATGACAAAATGCATTTATAAATTATTCCTCTTAAAAAGACCACAATTTTTCAAAAATGATGAGCTTATTCTTGTTTTCAAGATTTGTCACGTTGATATGGTTTAACATGTTTTTTTTATTTTTTATTATTTTTTTATTGATTTACTAGACACATTGGTCTAGGTATGATATATGATAGGTATGAGTTTTAAAGCTTTGAATGCATTTTGGTACCTACCGAACATTTGATATTGAGGCCGAATGTTTGGCAGTGCCCATAAATGAGTAATCAGGGTTTTAATTGTTGTTTAGGGTTATATGCATCAAATAGGTTCTCGAAGTATCATATATAATGTTAAACTATGTTTCGCAGTGTAGTAGGAGTCAAAGATATCATATTCTGAGGATGAACAGATAAAGTAAGTAAATACCTACAAGTGCTTTAAATAAATGGTATATATCTTATAAATCCCTAAGTCAACGCGCCAAAACAGAAAACTACCTGAACTTTTTTTTTTTCTCAAATTTTTACTATCTAGGTCAATCGAAAAGGCAAATTAACCCATACTGTTACATTTTCCGCCAAATGTTTAACGTCCATCAGTCCCAACTAAACGCACCGTTTTGCCATGTTAGCATACTAATTTTTTTTTTTTAATTTAATTTTTAAATTAAATTAATATACTGATGTGGCAAAACAGTGCGTTTAGTTGGGACTAATAGGCGTTAAACATTTGGAAAAAATGTCACAGTAGGGGTTAATTTGTCTTTTCAACTGACCCAATGAGTAAAAATTTGAGAAAAAAAAAGTTCTAAGAGTTTTCTATTTTAACGCGTTAACTTAGGGATTTATAAGATATTTTACCTTTAAATAAAAGCATGCGATATGTCAGCGAACTAAGCATACATTTCCAATAATATGTTCTGAGCCTGTTACTTTTATATATATATATATTATATTGTATGATATGGTACAATGGTATGTGCGTTATACCGACCATTGGCTTAGTATATGAGCTTGACCCTATGGTCAAAATATGTTTAATGTTTATGTGCGGCATAGCCATGTTTGAGTGGCGGTTACTATATATGGACTGATGGAAAATGTAATGTGGATCTTACATAGAAGGATTTTGTCCCGTGAGAGTAGAAATCCTATAGAGAACTAAACAGAAGAAAATAGAGAAATACAGATAACGTATATAATGATTGGAATGAATAATCACGTATTGTCTTTCTCTATTTATAGTAGTCTAATACAACTCTTCATCAAGAGTTGTATTTGTTATCTTATACCTCTATGGAAGTTAACACCTTCTATAGAGATGATTAGGTGTGGGGATGACTATACTAATTATGGTGTGATCACCCCTATATCTATATCTCCCACTTGATCACACTGTAACATTTGGTGATGAACTCTAGTAGTGACAGTAATATTTTATCCCATACCTACTCTCATCTGTAAAACTATAGATCGGCGTTAGATTACTACATGATTCCATGTGCGCACATTTTGTCATTTTCATCTAACCGCATCTTTTACCATATACTGTTAAACCAACAGCATATTAGAGATGACTTCATTTCGTTATCTTTTAAATGAATGACATCAATTTTCCATGGTTGGGAGTATAGTCCATACCCATTCCATAATTGACGACTTCAGCCATACACAAAACCATGTGTTGACCTGCACTAAACTTTTGATCAAGTATTTTCTAAAAACATCACTATTGTTTAAATTTTTTCCTTGATTCAACTTATTAGTGTCTTTTCCAGGGTATAGATATGACTTAATTTAACATAATGCCTTATAATAGACTTTGCATTTATGTCAAATATAATATCTATACCTCTTAGTTGTTATCTGTCTATAACTGACCAATTATTTCTTATTAGGTAGAAAAGCATTGAATCATTCTTCCAGGCGTCCCCGGGTCCTTCTGTTTCATTCATAAACCCATGTAGCACCTATCTAGATATATCTTAACCCCATTGTTGCTATATGTTGTGCCAAATACTACCTAAATTAATAGATAATATTTAGTACAGTTTACTCGCAAGTGCACAAGATCAAACGATAGTATAGTGCAGCAAATACGAGATCATTCTCACGACGAATGGTAAATTATATTTAGAAGTAATTTCCTATTTAATTAATAGATAAAACTCAATTGTCACGATTGAGTTAAAATAAAGAAATAAAATAAAAGATAAACTAAAACTAAAACGGATTAGGGTTTTGATATCCACCACTAATCAGACTAATTAAGATAACAATATGCCAATGCGCCAATTATACCAGTATATTTAACGTTTGCCAACCTAAGGGCATGGGTGTCTACTCCTTAAGTTATTGATTTCCCTAAACAACAAATTAGGCATGGGTGTCTACTCTAATTCTTCTCTTTCTTAAAGGATGTAACATGTGTATCTACTAAGTTGTTCTTTAAGAAATCATAAATCTGTGGAAATCGACAAACACACGAAGCCTAGGGCATGAGTGTATACTCCCGGTTCCCCATGTTGATTAACCTAAGATCCTGGCATGGATTTCTTTTATTACTCTTATTAAACCCAGGACTCGATCATCCAAATTGATTTAATTAACTAGTTCATACCACATGTATATGTTAATCAGGCAAATACATATGAGGAATACAAGATAACATGAATTAATCAAGTTAAATATACCAAAATATAATTGTAGCAAAGGCACCAATATTGCAATCCTAAAAACACATGACTAGGGCTTCAACTGAGCCCTAATTAAAATATAAACTACATAATAAAAAATAAAAGGTGGAAGAGAAGAAAAACCCAAACTTCTCTTGATTAGGCATAAGTTCCTTTCCAGAACTTGTGCCTCTTTTCTCCACCACTATTCTTAAAAGTTAAGAGGTCTATTTATAGGCTTTTAGAAGTCCTTGACACACTAGTAAACCTAGAAAATTCGTAGGGTTTTAGTCTTATTACAAGTGGGACTTGGAAAACCCTAATATGGAAGGAAAGGGAGTCTGGCCGCCTCTGATGTGTCACCAACGCACGGGTACGATTGATCGTAACCCATGTGCGCTCGATCACACGTCTGCGATCGAGACTTTTCTGTTGTGCGTATGATCGCACCTAGCTGCACTCGCTGCTTATCTTCTCTGGTAGTGCACTCGATCGCAGGTTCCTTGTGATCGATCGCACTGTCAAGAACTCCAACTTTTCCCAAATCCTCTCTTTGAGCCCAAATCTTCCAGATTTACTTCATTCTCTTCCAAAAGCCTACAAAAGCATGAAAAACACATAAAAGAACTAAAATAGCATAAATTAACATCACTTAAGGAATTACCACATATAAGTTTTTGGGCTAAAATATGAATATTTTGGCACTTAACACTACATGCCCTTTGAATTTATCTAAAGGCAATCCCCTGGTCGTAGGATCTACTACCATCTCTATTGATGAAATAAATTCAACCTTTATTTCGTCTTTTTCCACTATATCTTCAATATAATGATAACTTATATCAATGTGTTTGCCTTTGGAACTTTGTGCTCCACTTTTTATTAAAGAGATAGCAGACTTATTGTCACAAAATACATTGACTGGTCTGTTAGGTATACCTAAATTTAAACTTTCAATGAAACGTCCAATCCAGATTGCATTACTTACCGCTGTGCTGCATGATATATACTCAGCCTCCATAGTGGATTTTGCAACACAATTCTATTTTTTGCTTGACCAAGAAATAGATGTTCCACCAAATAGAAACACATATCCACTTGTGGATTTTCTATCATTTGCATCACCTGGAAAATCTGCATCGGTATATCCTGCAATTTTAAATCACTTAAACCAAAACATAACTTGATATTTTTGGTACCTTGAAAATATCTAAATATTCGCTTTACAGCTTGCCAATGTTCCTTCCCTGGATTGGACTGATATCTACTAACCAATCATACTACATGACAAATATCAGATCTTGTACTTGTCATGACATACATGAGACTACCCACAGCTTGAGCATATGGAACTGATTTAATTTCTTTGATCTCCGTCTCATTTTGAAGACATATTGTTTTGCTTAAATGTTGATTCTTTGAAATGGGTGTACTTAAAGGTTTACAATTAGTCATGTTAAACTTTTTAAGTATCTTTTCTAGATATTTTGCCTGATCCAAGTATAATAATTTTGAACTTCTATTTCTAGAGATTCTTATTCCTAAAACATAGTTAGCAGCGCCCATATCTTTAATTTTAAATTTGGATGCTAAGAATATTTTAGTATTATTTATCATATCTGGACAATTTTTGATCAACAATATATCATCTACATATAATGACAATATAATAAACTTATCATTGTTTTTATATATGTAAACACAATGATCTAATGGACTTACCTCGAAACCATTTTCAAGTATAGCTTGGTGGAACTTTAAATACCATTGTCTCGAAGATTGTTTTAGTCCATATAATGATCTTTTTAATTTATAGATTTTTTCTTCATGTCCTTCTAGCTCGAATCCCTCTGGCTAGATCATATATATATATATATATATATATATATATATATATATATATATATATATATATATATATATATATATATATATCTTCTTTTAATTCTCCATTTAGAAATGTTGTCTTTACATCCAGCTGATGTAATTCTAAATCCATTCTTGTAACGATAGACATGATTATTCTTACTGAAGCAAATTTTGCTACAGGTGAATAGGTGTCTACAAAGTCTATTTCAGGTTGCTGAGTAAACCCTTTAGCTACCAACCTAGCTTTGTATTTGCCAGGGCTTCCATCTGCTTTGAATTTCTTTCTGAGCACCCACTTACATCCGATTGCTTTCCTTTGTGTTGGTAAATCTGTGAATTCCCATACATCATTGTTTTTTATTGAATTGATCTCATCATTCATAGCTTCGATCCATTCATTAGCATCACTGCTATTTATAGCCTCTTTAAAATTCATTGGATCATCTTGTAGATTTATGTCATCTATACTTAGAACAAAATGATCTTTGAGTATAATAGATGGTTGCCTTTGTCTTTTACTCCCACTGTTTTGATGATTTGTCTTCGTGATAGAAAAATTATCAGATTTTTGGGATAGATCATCAGATTTTCTTTTAATTCTCCCACTAATCTGAGATTCTATCTCAATTTGATCTTGTAATTGAGTATTTGTTGTAGTTGTAGGCTCTTTATTTTCTTGAAAAAATTTGATCTGATCTGTAGGATTTATTTGATTGGTATGTTCCAGGAAAACAACATCACGACTCTCTATCAATCCTTTTCAGAATGATAAAATCTATAACCACTACCATTTTTCACATAACCAATAAACTTGCATTCCCATGTTTTGCTTCTCAATTTATCTCTTAAAGGTTTTGGAATTAAAACATGTGCTTTACATCGCCATACTTTGAAATGTTCAAAATGTGGTTTGAGGCCTGTCCAATATTCATAGGGTGTGAGTGGTATTTATTTTGTTTTGATTATGTTAAGAATATATGCTGCTGTTGATAATGTCTCTCCCCAAAAATGTATAGGCAAATCAGTATATGCCATCATAGATCGTGTCATTTCCATTAAAGTTCGATTTCTTCTTTCTGCAATTCCATTTTGTTGATACTTATAAGGCATTGTAAATAATTTCTTATTCCATGGTCTTTGCAGAAAGAATCCATGGCTTTGTACTCACCCCCTATCATTATTCAAGCTTTTTATGGACCTACCGAGTTGGTTTTCTACCTCTAATTTGTATTCTTTGAATTTTTCAATAGCCACAGACTTATGTCTGATTAGGTAGATATGTCCATATCGTGAATAGTCATCTGTAAAAGTGATAAAATATTCCATTCCTTTATGTGTTTTAGTTCTTAAAGGTCCACATATATCCGAATGAATTATTTCCAATAATTCTGAAGATTTCCAATGCTTTAAAAATGACTTGTTAGTCATTTTCTCTTTAATACATGATTCACATGTATTAAAATTCTTGGAAAGAATTTTTGGTAATGATCCACTCTTGCTCATACGGATTAATTTATCCTTATTTATGTGATTTAATCTTAAATGCCATAAGAAAGAACTATCAATTGACACATTCAAATAATCAAAAATATATTTTTTATTATCAACTTTTACAAAATACATATTGTCTACTCTAGTACACTTTACAGAAATATTCCCTTTATTTATGTAGACTTTTCTAGATTTGAACTTAATACTACATCTAATATGGGTACAGATATTAGATTTCTACGGATACTTGGCACATACAAGACATTATATAAGACAATAACAGACCCATTAACAGAAATCTTACATTTTCCTTCTCCTAAGACATCACTATAAGCGTTGTTGCCCATGTAGACTTTGTGTTCACCGACTGGTTTTTCCTTGTAATCGACAAAAAATTCGCAGCTTTTAGTGATGTGTCTAGTAGCTGCCGAATCTATCCATCAGGAATTAGAGGTCAGTTCTGCCATCAATACTTCAGTGATTGTCATAGCAATTTCTTTCTGTTTCTTGCCGCCATTGTTCTTCGGACATTTAGCTTTGAAATGTCCCGTCTTTCCACATCTGTAGCATGCTCTTTTGTTTTTGAAGTTTTCTTTTGGCTTGTTCTTCCATCTTCTTTGGAATTTCTTCAGTTTTCCATGGAATGTGGGTGCATGTGAGTTTTGTGCAGTTGAACGTGCCATCAATAGATTTGTAGTTGACCCTTCTTGTTGTCTTCTTTTCATTCTTTCTTCTTCTAACACAAGTAATACTAGAAGAGATATCATGGAAATATCCTTACCACTATGTGTCAAAGATGTTACCACATATTCCTATGATAGAGGAAGACTATTAAGTATGGTTGTGACTTGTATTTTGTCTGACACTAGGTGACCTGCATTTGATAATTCTTTTGCAACAAGTTCCATTTGATTAACATAATCATTTGCTTCCATGTGTGCATTGTTATATTTGTTTAATAACAATTGTATGTGTGTCAAATCTAGGTCCATACTTTCATGTTCTTTAAAAAGAGGAATGGTATTATCCTTCATGTTGTGTAGAAGGGTAGCTCTTGCCATAAGATCGTCTTCATGCCATTTTTCTTGTTTTTTGACAATCTCTGTATTATTTTCACCATCTAATTGTGGTTTTACAGAATTAAGAGTGTATAATATTTTCTCATGCTTTAGTAGATAAGAAATTTTCCTTTTCCACATTTTAAAATTGATGCCATTAAGGTTTTCAACCTTAGAGGCATCTATACCGCTTTTTATAGCCATTTTAGAATATGAATAGGATAATATAAATGTAATAATAATAAAAAATTAATTATTACAAACTATTACTTATGTATCTGTATCACACTTACAACAACAAATAAATATGTGGTTCTAAATAATAA
The DNA here is from genome assembly GCF_965113065.1 of Corylus avellana. Taxonomy (NCBI): domain Eukaryota; kingdom Viridiplantae; phylum Streptophyta; class Magnoliopsida; order Fagales; family Betulaceae; genus Corylus; species Corylus avellana. The sequence goes on along the minus strand of NC_142495.1, from coordinate 9,849,253 downwards.
TACACACCAAATAATAAAATAGGATAGCTGAGAAATCAATCATCTGAAGGATAAATGAGATCGTCTTTGTAATTATTCCAATAATCCTGATAATATGCTCAATCTGGATCTGGTTGAGTGATCTGTTCACCTTTTCCAGGAAGAGTATATCGATTTGAATCCAAAGACCAAGGATCCGTTGGGTGAATAAATTGGCGATGCTCGTCTTGATTGTTTTGATGTGAAGATTCTCCTCTTTCCCAATGTTTTTTTTTTTTTTCTGATTTTTGTTGTGAATTTTTTTGTTGTAGAAACCTTTTACCTTCTTCCCCTTCCAATGAGCTTTCCACTGGTTTTGGAATCATCTGAATCGGGGTTGAAATGAGCCAGAATGATCAAAAAGAGTGAAAGGACCTTGATTCAGGCAGTTCAGATGGACCGGACGATTCGGGTAAACCGGGCGATTGTGGGGAAGTGGATGAAACAGGTGAAATTGGCCGTTCGGACAAACCGAATATACGTTCCCGGAATGGGTCGGGTCAAACCGCGGCTTTACTCGCCACGTGGCACATCCTAATGGCTGCTCAAAAGAACGCGGGTTGTCGGCTGGGTCGGGTAAAGGTTCCAGGTCATCACATGGATTGGTTGCACAATCCAGTTGGATAGTCTTGATGGGCCCCGGATCCGGGTCAGCAACTGGGTCAAATGAAATGAAGGCTTGGGCCTTGAGCTTTTGGGCTTGGGGTTGGGCTTTAAGAATAGATTTACAGGCCGTGTGCTTCCACTTTGGGCCAGTTCGGGTTGTTGTTCAGGTCGGATCATAATCTGGTTGAGTGGCCAAAATGACGTCGTGCAGCTTCTTCCTTGTGCCTTCTAGAGTTTTAGGACCGACGCTGTTTAGGGGTGAAAAGGCGTCACTTTGCATATGCGGAGGAAAGGGTTCAGCAGTATGTGAAATGGCATCGTTTGTTGTGCGTTGAGGCGCCTTCTGAGGGTGATGCAAAAGGGTGTCGTTTCCAGAAGTGCCAAAAGGCGCCTTTTGGAATCGATGCAGAACAATGTCGTTCCACTTAGGTGAAACGGCGTCGTGAGAATTTGAGCTCCAGGGGTTGATTTTTTCCTCTTTTTTGTCCAAAACAGTGTTGTTTTGGGCAAAAATTGAGGTTTCTTCAACCTCTGTTCTAGAAAATGAATGTTCAGAAGAAAAGTTTGAAGATAAACCTGAAATTTTTGAAATTTCTGGGTCTGATTCTTCATCTTTTTTTGAATATGGCGAAATTTCCTTGCTTTTTGGGGAGGATTTTTCAATATGTTCAAAGCCCGGTGGAGGAGTCCCTTCCTTCTTGCAAAGAAATTTTTTCTCTCATTCCGTTGGTGGAGTTTCCAGATACGTATCCCAGTAATTTTTCTCCAGTAAATATCATCTCTTCAAAACTTTAACACTGTTTATATATTGAAAACCTCCCACTGTAACAGTAAGGGGTTTTACATTTGGATTGTCAAGCATTTGTTGGAGATTGTAGAAGGTGACTATCGATGCCAAGCCCACTACTTGTTTGTTGATCGTTTGTATAATCTGTCGTAGAAAAGTTTGACGATCTTCAGATTGTGTGGATTTTTCTGCAGATTGTTCTTCAATTTGTTGTTTCCCTTTGTCCATTGTTCGTAAGGCTCTGATACCACTCAAGGAAAATGTAATGTGGATCTTACATAGAAGGATTTTGTCCAGTGAGGGTAAAAATCCTATAGAGGACTAAAGAGAAGAAATGAGAGAAATACAGATAACGTATATAATGATTGGAATGAATAATCACGTACTGTCTTTCTCTATTTATAGTAATACAACTCTTCATCAAGAGTTGTATTTGTTCTCTTATACCTCTATGGAAGTTATCATCTTCTATAGAGATGATTAGGTGTGGGGATGACCATACTAATTATGGTGTGATCACCCTTACATCTATATGGACATCATTAGTAGTGTAGGCCACTTGAGGTCGGACTCGATCAGGCTGCTAGTAAGTGGACGGTATGCGTATAATATTCGGAGCACTGGTATTGTATTACAAGTCCCTCAGGACAATACTAACCCTACTAATAAATGGTTAAGGGCTTAGATAGACCATATGGAAGATAGCTATGTTTTACTATATATATTATAACATGATTTCCCAGCATTAAATATCAATGTTTCTTACCGAAATTATGTCATAGTACTCCATTAAATTAAATCGCATTTTCATGACATAATAACAAAGACAATATACATTATATTTGTGAAAACCCACGTCTATTTTTTCCAGGTTATAAACTATTACTTAAAGGCTCACTACATACTTAATTATAACATTTTCTTTTTATAATGGACCCACCAAATGCGCCATTACACTTGACCCTCTCTTTCATGCAGTGGAGGCCTTCGCCACCGAATACACAGCGAAGGCCGAGACCTTGGGCTTGCCTTCACATTGGGACTCCACTCTTCTTAAGTATACATTTACCTAGGAGTTACACTAGGGTTCGGGCGATTTGGAGGGGGGGGGGGGGGGGGGCATGGAGGGATTGGAACTAAGATTCGTGTGATTTAAGGGAGAAAATGGAAAGAGAGATTTAAAAATTAGGGTAAACAAATTTAGGGGGTAATTGTAATTCTAATGTAGCGTTGACATGGATTTTTGTAAACACATCTGAGTGACGTGTAATTGGTTTAGATTAAGTCTTGATAATTATGACAAATTATATGGCGCATTGGACATTTGTTAGATTCTAAGAAGTCTTGATGTGATATGACGTTAGATTATTGAACAAAATATAAAATAAAGGGAGAGACTTAACTTTGATGATTAGATGAATTTAGGTACCACATATGATATACTACAGGCACTAAAAAAAGGATTTAACCATGAGTACTGCTATACACCACATTGGCGTGAGTGAACAGTATACATGATTTTTTTTTTTTTAGAAAAAAAAAAATTACCTTTTTCAAAAACATTTTATCTTTTCTTTTTAAATCTTGGATTCCACGTCACCCGGCATGAATACTGTTCACTACTCCTCCTTGACCCTATCTTTAAAATGAGATGGCATGATATAGACAGTCTATTAGAAAAGATAGGAATAAATTGATCTTTTAGTCTAACCAACTAATGATTAAATTGAGGAATAAGAGCATAGCAGAGAACTCCCCCCCCCCCCCCCCCCCCTCCCCTCTCTTTTCCCCTCCCTCCTCCTTTTTCCGGCCTCCACCATAGTTGATTAGGTCAAGTGTGTCAATAGTACTCGGAGTGCTTTTTAGCAGCGCATGGCTGGCTGGCGGTGGTGTGTGGAACGCGTGAGGGTGGAATGAGTTTTTGTTATTGTATTTTCGTTGTTTTTAAATAAGAATGTATTCTCTCTAGATTTGCTTTTAGTAGTGATCTATGGGGTGAAGTTTTATTCGTTTTCTTAGGTTTTGTTTTCACAAATTCTTAAGAATAACAGAATTAGTTTCCAGCCGGTCTTTTGTTTTTGATATTAACCATAAAGAATAATTGTCACTATGGTAAAGGCAACGAAGGAGATTGCGATTGATAAAACACTAGTAGCATAAAAAAGCCAGAAAATCAAGGATCTAGTAGTGGATAGAGACGTGATTCGCCGAAATTTGCTGTAGATCTGAAACTGATTGAGACGATGACTTTTTATAGATATTGTCTTATAATAGTCTGAAAGGCTATGGTATATGTCATAGATAATGTTTGAGTTATGAATATTTCAAATTATATCTTTGACATTATACAGAGCATTTTACCCACTTGATTGTTATATCAATGAAGCGATAAGATTAATTTTTTTTTTTTTAAAAAAAAACTAATGATTAAATTGATATTACACTTTAACATTATTCTAAATCTAAATCCTAAAAATCATTGAAAAAAAAATGGTCAGGGTCAATTTGGTAACAGTAACACCGAGTCGTAGATCCCACGGCGTCGTATATTTCAAATCCGCATGAATGGCCAGGATATCTCCAAAGTCCATCCACTTTCGTCCTCCCAATCCCATGAATGTCTCCAACCCACGATTCCACGCACACACAAAGGAAACATGTCCTGTTTTGCACAACATACAAATCTTACCTCGTCAGACAATGAATGAACCGCAAGTGCTGCAGATGTGAAGTAAACGAGGGGCCCGGACGAGGACAAAGAAAAATCTAGTTATCTTGTATCTTTTCCTTCAACCTATAGCCTTGGAGAAAGAGACGTTATTTATTGGATTGCATTTGCAGGGTCTGTGTTATGTCTCAGAGAGAGTACTGTGTTTGTCTATCAAATCTTGGCACTAACTCCCTCTCTATGTTTCTTTCATGATTTCAGTGCCTCCTTGCAGCTGCTCAGACCGAGATTTGATTCCTTTCCCGCATATAATTTCTCGAGAAAATCCTTACTTTCTCACCATCTAATCATAATTCTCTCTCTGGCCTCCCCCTCCTGAAATTTTACATCTTTTCAAGGTAAGAGAAAGAGAGTGTGTAGACCATTATTTTTTCTCTCTTTTCATTCATTATGGTTGTTATTTCTATTATCTTAATTGGGATTTATGAATTGTGTTTGTCTCTATCTGGGTTGAGAAAAAATTCCCTCTTTGTTCTGTGAATTCCAATGCTTTTGTTTTGTTTTTCCTATTTATTTTTCATGGAAATATCTTTCTTACAATTCTCAAAACACCCACTTTTTCCCCCCCACTTTTGACAAATATAATATCTCTATGTAAACAATTGCTTGTTTTGCAGTGTGGGATTTGAACATTTGGGTGTCAATTTCGTCCCTTTTTTTTTTTTTTTTTTTTTCTGCAGCGAAAAGGAAATTGAATTTGTTGCAGAAAACAATGCATAAAAAGGGGGCGATTTATTTAGTTTTTACATAATTTAGTCTTTGCCTTTTATTATGTTTTCTTGTGCGAGCACTTTTCTTCTAAGTGTGTGGCACTGACTGGTATTTGGGGTTCATTCAGATTCTTCTGTAATCAAAATTAAAACTTGGGATTGGTTTTTTTTGGAGCAAACAGAAAGAAAAAGTTTGATTTTTTATGGAAAAAGGGGCCTGCTTTTATAGGTCACAAGCTAATGCCCTGTCGCCATTTTTCTACTTTGTTCACTGCCTCTTATGCTCCACTTTCCTAACCAAACAGTAGTCCCTGAGAAAACTTCCAAGTGTTATGGTTTCTCTCATGTTGCTTCTCCCTTAAAATTATTCAGAAAGCAAATGAAAAATTATGGGCATCCATCAATTTCAAAATCATTTAAGCTTGTTTATTGTTTTACTGCTTTTCTGTTTCTCATGTCAGGGCTGGCGCTGGTTTTGATTGATTGAATTAAGGTGTAATTTAAATGGAAGGTGATATATTTTCGGGCATGGGAAAAGGAACCGAAGTAGATGGCAAGGTTTTGCAGACGTTTCAGAACAACTTTGTGCAAGTCCAGGACATTTTAGACCAGAACAGGTTGCTAATCAATGAGATCAACCAGAATCATGAGTCGAAGATCCCTGATAACATGAGCAGAAATGTGGGATTGATTAGAGAGCTTAATAACAATATCAGAAGGGTGGTTGATGTCTATGCCGATCTTTCAAGCTCTTTTACCAAGTCTGTGGAAGCTTCATCTGAAGGAGAATCAGGTGGGAGTTTGAAATCCAATGGAAAAGCCAGTCTGAAGAGAATTAGATCCGGGTAATTGATTTACTGAAAAACTTTCATGGTGGAATAAGAATTGAGTCTTTTAGTACACCACAAGGAAAGGATATATGATGAGATTGTGTAACTCTTCTGTGTTAGTTATAATGTCTTTAAAGCTTTAATTCTAGCTGTGTAATTTTTGTTAACTCAATGGAATCAAGCATGCTTCTTCTGTCATTAAATCTTCAAGTTTGAGGCCTATACTGATTATTTGGGGTATTAAATGCTGGGTGGTTTTAAATTTCTCTCTTCATTTTGCTTCATTTTTTGATTGTTGGTTGGCAGGTTAATTCATCTATACTTTGTCTGATTGCTAAAATGTCATTAGTTGAAGTTTGGGGCATATAGCTTCTACTCATTCTTATTTTCTCATCCGTGACCTGCTTTTGATGGGGACTTTCAATGACCCACTTTATTCTTTTCCCATGTTTGGCAAAAGAGATTCCATCCAGTGTCCTCTATTCTTGATATTGAGGATTGTCATGGAGGGTTGGTATTTACTCTCTCTTTTAACTTGTCTGCCCTACAACTGAGATGAACAAAATCAGCTGCTGATTTTCACTTCAACGTCGTCACAAACCCTTATTTTTATGTGATTTTCACTGCAGTGTCATCAGCCTTATGCCATTATGGGAAACTAACAACACAATTCTAAAATGACACCTTGAGAATTTTTTGACTTTTGTTTTTTTTTTTTGATAAGTAAAAGTATTATATAACAAGAGCGCAGATGGGCGCAACCCATATACACGGGAAATATAAAAAGAAAGCGCCTAGGAAGGAGAGAAATGAAAGAGGAAGTCAGAAAAACTAATTACTAAAGGAGCTAGCCAAGCGGCCGTCCAAGAGTAAAGAGTAAAGAAGAAAAAATGAGTCAGCTCCTCTATAGTCCTAGTAGAATTCTCAAAACATCTAGTATTTCTTTCAATCCATATACACTACATAAGACATAGAGAAATCATCTTCCAAACTACCGCGCTTCGAGCACGACCTCCCGACCACCAGCAATAAAATAAATCCCTCACTTTGCCAGGCATAACCCAAATAACCCAAACTGACTAAAGATAGCGTGCCAAAGAGTTCTTGCGGTTTCGCAATGGAGAAGAACTTTGGAATCTCATGTGGTGGATAGGTATCCTTTTGACTAATGTTTTGTCCTACTTAATGGCATTGTATTGTATTGAATATTCTATTATTCTTAATGGGAAAACGAACTATTATTGAAATTGTATAAAGCGAAGTGGTAGCTTAGTTAAGTTTGAAAGGACGAAAGGATGATGAAGGGCCCAGTGATTTTTGAGGAGGTGCATTTGGTAGAACTTGCTTGTCCTTTATTTAGATTCTTTTTACATTTTCCGTACTCTTTATCTTTTTTTATATCCTCCCAAGTTTTTAATGTAGTAAAAATGCCTTTTAACAGTACATTTTCTCCCCCCAAACACACAATTTGATTGTACTTTTGTTGGTGGACCCAGTAACTTTGATTTCATTTCTCCTTTGTGTTTTTTCTTGGAACCACTTATTTGCTTTTTCTAGATGTGGTTGAAAGACCCATGTGAATGATGGGTTTCCATAGGTAAAGTTGGATTTCTTGTTCCCTTCCCCAACTAAACGATAAAAAGAAAAAGAAAAAGAAAAAGAAAAAAAAAAACTCAGTTTCTTGCTTGTCCTGACGAATTTTTGGCTAGATCTATCGATTTGAGAATGAGATGTTCAAACTCAGAAAATGGTTTACGGTTTTCAAAAATAAAACCATTTTAAAAAATAAAACCATTTTATGAAAACTAAAGAGTTTTTTTGGTCAAATTAAAAATATTTTCCGTCGCACCAAACACCCTAAAATACGAAAATTGGTTTTTCAAATATCATTTTACGCTGAAACAAATAGAGCCTTAATTACATGAAAAAAAATCTTACAATATCATTTTATGATTTTGTATAATGGTGATAAACATTCATAGACAAGATGACTTTATCAAAACAAGAGGGGAAAAGAATGGTGATGCAGCCTGTTATATTGTCGGGCTTTGACAAGTGACAACCACATGAAATCAGAAATTTAGCACTAAATCATTAATTCTTACGTTCTTCTCTATACCATCAGTCTTCCCATCAGTACTGATTATGCAGTTCATGTGCAAAATAAACTCACTTCTCTAAACCCTTTCTTCTCATGCAAATCAATCAACTCAAACTACACAGGTGGCACGTCTGTGTGTGATTATTGAAGCTGCTGCTCTGCTTTCTCCATCAATCTAGCCAAACGCTCTTGCCAATCTGAAACCTTCTCGTCTCCATTGGCCACCTATTGCCATACAAAGCAGAGAACAATGGATAACCCAGTTACCAAGAAAATGAAGAAAATAACATGGTTAAAATAAATGAATTAAGGGGTTGTTTGGTAATGGACAAGAAAATATCCCAATGTCTCTAGTATGCAAGTGAAATGGATTGACTTCGTATCCTCAAACTATTCTGTAGTTTACAACTATTTGTTTTGGCGTACAAACTTGGTGATGACTGCTTTTCATAGCAATGAGTCCATTTTTATTTGTAGTTTTGGTGTTCCTTCAAATAAGTGTATATGTTAGACAGAACCAAGGACAAGGCTGTTGGTCCACTTCACGCAACATGCTAGTCAGGATTAATTCAACTACTTCAACAAGATAATAAATGTGATCATTAAGAAGTTGCATATTTGGCTGTCTGGCAGACAGTTGATACTTTAGAGGAGTGTTTCATCTGTCAAATTTATACGAAATGGCCAATCAAATCAGTTTCCGTCAATGAATTCGGATGTATATATGTTACCAACCTCAAATATGAATCCTCTTTGCGGGACTGCATCAATAGCTTCCACACAAATAAAGGCAGCATCCTCCTTGCTAAGATTTCTCCTTTCAGAACTACCCTGTCATGAAGAACATTAAATGAAGTTTGATATTCAGCTATAGAAATAAAAAAATAAAAAAATAAAAAAAATAAAAAAAAAACCTCATTATTTTTATCTTGCAAGAAATTTTTTTCTTATCCTCCATGTGCTAGTCAATCCCTTAAATTTTTTCAGTTAGAATCCAGATTTCACGAGCCCATGAGATCATTTTGAAAAAAAAAAAAGTTTGATAAGATGATTTATCTTTTAAGAAACAAGCGAAGAAGAAACAATTATGTTTTGCATTCATAAATATGAGTCTATATTCAGACCAGGGAAAGAAGAAAAGGATGTAGTATCTTTGCATCTAACATGAGAATGTTTTGCCTGATTGCTTATTCTGCAATAACTTCAATACTTTAGGATATTGAAGCTATTTCAATCTCTACAATCAGTTTTCGTTATGACTATATTTGCTTTAGAAAGATCTTTGGAAACAATAAGCCTAGGCATCTTAACACTACAGAGACTGAATTACTATCATGCAATTCCCTGATGACCCACAAAAAAAGGTTTCTTTTTTGAGTTGACAGGAATTGTATAACAGCTAAAAAACACATTGCAATGACCAACATATAGCTGTCTCATAAGTGAATTTCAGATCAGGAGCTCTTAAAAAAGTTAGTACAAAATTGATTGCCATCATTTATTGAGTTTCGAACAAACAGGGTCAAGTTTTTTCACATAGTAACTGGCAGTCACTCTTGTGCTTCTAAACAATCATCAGTTGAAAGAAAAAGTAAATGTGACGCAGTCCAAAAACTAGAAATTAACAGCATTGTGAGAAATGTTGGGTTTGTATGGGAACTGGAAAACATACTGCAATGTATTGTTGACAATCATGCAGAAGTATGAATCAGTCATATTATTTCCTTTCCAAACATTTTGTGGTTTAAGTACTGTGAAACTGAGCACCGTACACTGATTTGGTCCTGTCCATTGTAAAAGAAGAAGAGTAATACCTCTTCAAAGCTAAAACCTTGTCCTCCACCTGGAGTGCTTTCTAACAACCCAGCCTTAATGATGGTGTAAGGGATTCCTGAGGCTATTAGCATCAATTCATCTTGCTCAGCCAATTTTCTTGCATTGCTTTTCATGAGAGCTTGAATGCCACCAGCACCTTTATAAGCAGACAACTGCAACCTTATCAAACCACAATAACAAACATGCATTTACTTAAATTGGTGATGTTTCATGCTTACAGAAGCACAAATGAGAGGAAGAGAGATACCTGAGATAAAAAAATTACATGTTGCACCCCATTCAAGCCCCCAACATTAGATAAGAAACCTTCCTGACGAAACATTAGAAATTCTTCTTAAGTAGAAAGGTAAGAGGACCTTAACTAATAGGAATGCCCTGAAGTAATAGAGAAAGATGATTAACCTAAAAATAAATAGCTATACATTATCAAACTGTAGAAAATATAAATAAGATAATAATTTCTTTGACTTTGCAGTACAGCTTTTGCTTGCATTGTTAGAGTTTCAAAGAAGACATCAAACCAATTACATCAAGTCAATGAAGAAAATAAGTTACAACCATGCGACAAGGAGACTGATTTTTGTTGTGGTGGAAACGCCTAAATGCCAGTTTATAGTACATGCTTTAGACATCAATGCCCATGGCACAATTGATATTATTTTCTGACCATTGCATCGGACATCTCATATCCATTTCAAACATTCATACTCTTATCATTTTGTGAGTGAGCATATCTGTATATGCCAGCTGGCAACCTCCTTAAAGATTTGGTTTTGGCAGATTTTTACCAAAGGGATTTTTTTTTTTTCCCATAACATGGCTTTTACTTTTCCAACAAGAAAGCTTACTTAAGCAATTACAATGACAAGATCATGCTCACCAGCACAACAGGAACAACAGGCATTACGGGAATCACACAGATAATAACGACGGCAAATTCAAATCATATCAGTAGAAGGGTCAAAAAGAGTGTACATTTGGCAAGCCACAGAACCTCAAAAATTCAGAAATACTACAACTTTGTGTGATAGTTATAGTCTGTCTAGACATGTTGCTATTGATTATGGTTTTAGTTAAGATGGAGGATATAAATCAATAAGCTAGATTCAGATATGCATACATTCGGGCATATTATTGTGCGAACTCCTCTTAGAGCTCTCCTTAGAAATGGTTTGTTACTTGCATCTCCAGCCATTGACTGCATACAACACCAAAAACTGTAATCAACATTTTTTGTATGAACCTGAAAAGAAATATTAGGAAAAGCTACTGCCAAGAAACTAGGACCACCTATAAGTAATTTTACTGAAACTCAAAAATCCACCCACCTCAACATAAGTTCCGAAAGCTTCAAGTGCAGCCCGCTTATCCTTCACCAGTGCTTTAACCCGAGTTTTTTTCACAATCAACGACAATATTACCATCTACATAAGCTAGATAACCCGAGGCTCAGAATTCACAAACTGTAAGCCAATTAAGAGTTTTACACTAAACAGCAAGAAACTACTCCAATCATACCATCATAGACTGTGAGGTAATGATGTTGACTGGGCCAGTTAATCCAGTTTCCCATATATGGGTGCAAGGATACATATTAAAATTTGTACATCCATATACATATGAAAAGATTAAAGTTTTCAAGTGGCATTTTGATCGTCATAAATTTATCCAAATACTATATTTGCAATAAGTATCGAATAGTCCTAGAGCTTTTGGATAAATAGTCAAGCCCTTAATAATTGGTATCAGAGTAGGCATCATCACATCATGAGGTCGAGTCATGGAAAAAGCGACTTATAAAGTAGATCAATTATGTACGATTATAGTATTAAGTCATTAAATACTAACAGTTGAGTAAAGCCGCCAAAAGAGAAAAGAACTACCATCGAGTTAGTGCTAAAAATGCAATCCTAAGGGCTAAGAGTTTAACCAAATCAATATACAACCGTCCTAAGGCTTTTAGATCAATGGTTAGGCCCTTAACAATTGATTCAATTTTCAAAGCCAAAAAAAAATAAGATTCAAAAGCAATACACACCTGGCCTATCTCACTGTCTCCGTCAGTTACCAAAACTGCGTCCCTGACTTCTTCTACCTCTGTCTTTTCAATGGACAATTCAGAATTCTTTCAAATCTTAAAAGGAATATAGAGAAAAACACCCACGAACCACCATTCACAGACTACCTGATTGGTCATCATCTTCAACAACGGATCCATCTTTGGCGGGGAGATCTGGAGCCCCATACCATTTCCTTAACTTGGGACCCCCTTTAAAAAAACAAAATTTAATGTCCTAATTATATTAAGTAAATGATTAAATTTACTCTCTTTTCTAATAATTCACAATTTTGGAACAACGAACACCGTACAAACAGTACCTTCGATATAATCAAGAATTTGATCCATAAAACCGATTTTCTTCTTGGCCGAGCAACGAACGAGAGCACGCTTTTCGACGAAGCAGGAATTCACTGCTCTGCATGATGAGCTTTGAGAGTGACAAAAAAGAGAGCCAGCGTTGAGAAAGAGAGTTGAAGGAATACCCGCCATTGATACACGTACCCTTCCCTTTCTCTCACCCAACCGTTTCCTTCCCGCTAAAAATAGGATAACCAGGAGATGCTAGATAGACTACTCTATTTAGCTCAATTCCTTTTACGCCACTATAAAAAGAACATTTTTACGGACAATGCCATTCAGGAAAAAAAAAAAAGAAAAAAAAAAGACTTTTAATCCTTTTAATCAAGACCCTCGGAAAAGTAAACCCTCGGTCACTGACCGTCAGATCATGCTCCCCTTGTATACTCTGGCATCACCAGCTCGTCTCTCACTTTCTTTCTAGGATTTCTCAGACCAAATAAGAAAGAATATACGAAGTAAGAAAAGAGAGAAGCAGGAGTTGAGCATTTTCTTGGATCTAATGAGCTTTTGGGGAGAAGAGGATACTCGGCCACCAACTGTCGGTGCGGAAACTATGGGCTAAAATGGACTTCAAAAAGGGTCTCTCCTTTCTTTTCCTTTCCGGCGCTTTCTCAGCATCCAAACAGATTATTGTTTTATTTATTTATTTTTGTTTGACAGTATCTCGGTGCTTAATCGTTGTTTTTTTGATTTGGGTTTCTGTAGTTTGTGGCTGATGCGGAACTGAATGAGGTGTTGACGAGAGAGCTCGCGGAGGACGACTACTAAGGAGTCGAAGGCAGGGTTACGCCGATGCGGACCGAGATTATCATCAGGGCCACTCGGACTCAGAACGTTCTGGGTGAAACTATTTTTCTCGCTTTGTTTCCTGTTTGGTTCCCGAGAAAGTGTGGGAATATACACTGGACTTTTTTTATTTTTTGGCTAAACAAAAAAAATTGATATCTTGTCCTGAGGCTCTGTTTGGTTGCCTGGAAAATATTACAAAAGATATGAATTTCAAAGCCTCAATTTTAATTTGTAATTATTGAGGACTCTGAAATTGTAGAAAAAGTGTGATTCAATGAGCTTAATTAATGTAGTTTTTCTTAGCTAAAATTTTTCCCACTAGGGTCTTTATAAATTTGCTGCATGACTTCTCCTTTCATTGTGAGAGACTTTACTGAGATTAACTGGATCGCTTAGAACATTTACGAGAGAAAACCATGATTTGTCAAACATCTCCTCGCTTAATATATCTAATATCTAATGTAGTTAGCTCTTAGCATTGATTATACTTCTCCCTTTTCCAAAAGTTATTGGTCAGAGGATCATCAACAATGCTTACAGTGAATATCTGGAGTTTTTAAGATTCTTGAACTGTTAGTTAGTCTTAGGAGTTCGCGGGCTCCAACATTTCATCATACAGGCAGGGGAGGGGGGTTGAGACTTGAGAGGGTCAAATGCCCTCTTCAACTTTCAAATTTTTTTCTTACTATGGTAGAAAATCCTCTGATGCCCTAGTTGCCCACCCTTGGCCGTAGATCAGGGGACAATCAACACTCACTTATCAGACATTAGGGGCAAATGATTCATGCAGTGATGGGACGTGATGTTTTAGGAAGAAGGCGATAGCAAATTGACAATCATGTCCTTTAATTAAACACTTGTGGACCACAACATATTGGAGCTTCTTTCTTTCTAATACGTAAGTGGTCTTAGGAAAAAAGAAAAAAAACCTAAGGGTTCTCAATCAATAAGCACCGACTTTTATTAAAAAAATCGTGCGTTTAAATATGGCCATGTTTTAATGGGTTGAAAGAGAATTTTCTATCACATGAAAGAAAAGAGATTTTTATCAAGGCGGTAATGTAACGCTTCCAAAAATAACCTTAGTCATTCTAACAGGGTTACTGGCAATCACTTCATATTAGTTAACTGATAACTAACTGAGGGATCACCCATCTAACATAATTAGAGTGTAAAAGAGCAGAAGGTGAACCTGATAAATATGAAATAATTATTAGACATCAAGTACACGTACCTTATCCTCAAGAACACAAAGCCTTCTAATAGAGCACATAATTCTAGTTAAGTCTAACTACAATCTTGAAAGCATCGCCATGTGCTTTCTTTCTCAAGGTTGGGCATAATTAACAACCTCTAGGTATGAAACCTACAATGACCGTAGCCGCATAAGCCTAAAAACTAAGTAAGTAAATCCTACGGTTAGATCTGTCGTGAGCCAATTTTAATGATTGGGAAATAAACATGCATTTTCGAGTAAACGCTCAAAGTGAGGTGTTGTCTATGTTATTACACCATAAAATATAATTTTATTCATAAATGATGGGTGTAATCCCAACGGCAATCACCTAAATATTTTAATGAAGAAAAGTAACATTGTATTAGGTTATAACTATCATATATGGTCTACCCAAGATATTAACCATTCTTAGCAGGGTTTGCGTTGTCTCAAAGGACTTGTAATACAATACCGGTACCCCGAATATTGTACGCTACCATCCATAACACTAGCAGTATGACCGAGTCCGACCTCGGGTGACCCATGTTACTAGTGATGTACGTCCTGTAATGACTCACCATTCAAACATGGATGTGCCGGTCACAAAATAACCATTGGATCCAAGACCCATATAACACACTCAACAATTTGACCATAAATCAAGTAAATATAATAAGCTCATGGTCATTATACTGCACGTACTAGTGTACCATGTCATACGATGCATCTTATCAATTAATTCATTAAAATAGTTACCAAATTGCATAAAAAGAGTAAATATTCTCATGGCATTCACGTGCTCAGTCAGCTGACATATCACACGTTTTTAATGAAAGCAGTCGTAAGTGTTTACTTACCTCATGCGCTCACTTGAGTCCTCCGACATCACAAAGCCCTGGTATAACGAAATACGACACGTCGTTATACGTAGTACTAGAGAACTCTTCAAGTGACACAATAGGTTTTATCTCATGAAAAGGGCCATTAAAAACCCTATGCTCACATATTTGGGTTACTAGGTAAACGCCCTACTCTCTGGGCAAATGCTTGGGCTCAGGAGCAAGCGTTCGGCTAGAGAGTGAAGACTCTTGGCCAAAGGCCCAAAATGTGATTTTATACTTCTAACTCGAAACAAGGGTGTGGTACATCTCATCCTAGGCTCCTAATAGACACATGCAACGTAAGACAACATAACATCAAGTAACTTAACACATCAAATGTGTGTTTAAAGCTTTTTTTTTTTTTAAAGAAATGGGTACAGAACCTTATCAAAGCATCTTTAAACTTAGAATACATAATAAAACACAAGAACAACATGAAGGCTATGAAAATGGACAATAAATTACCTTGATCATGGCAAAATCCACCAAGACCTCCTCCTTCTCTCTCAAAGTCAATTCTCACCCTAGGGTTAGGGTTTTCTGGTGTAAGGAGAGGCTGAGGATCGAATGAGGGGCTTATATAGAGGGTGGAAGGCGTGCCTTCTTAGGAAAAAGTGGATAATAGATTAAAATTGCTTTTCAAAGTGGTAGTGAACGTTCAGTATTTATGGTGCAAATGTTTGGGTACTATTGCAAAATGGTTCAAAGGGTTCAAGCGTACGTTTGGGGTATTACCTAGTGGTGGTGGTCCCCCTAGCAAACGCTGGCACTAAGGTTAAGGGCGAACACTCGGGTGGTCCTCTAGCGAACGTTCGGCCAGAAAGTTGGATTTTGGTTATTTCAAGGAAATGGTTTACTCATAAGGGGTTTATGTTATTGGGCTATAAAACCTTTGAAGAATGTGTTTTATGAAAGTGTTTTGTCGTGCTTTGAGAAAATTATTAATCTTTTAAAAGTTGGTGATTTTTCGGGGCATTACAGATAATCCAAGCTATCTCAACTTATAGTATGAGTATATTCTAGGTGCCAAAATCATTGTGTTGAGAAATTAATTCATTGATGCTGCATTTTTTGTGGGGACATAAGAATAATGAATAAAAAATTATATGGATGAGCTCAACAAAATTGTAGTGTTCAAAATCAATAGGTGGCTTGGGGTTTTTTTAGAGAATTTGAGTGCTTTAATAAGTTATTTTGGCTAAACAAGGGTAACATTTGATCTAAAGGTCAGATACCTTGGTTACACAGATTTTTAAAAAGAAATATTGCCCACAATGGAACTTCCTTGAGTCTTCTTTGGAACACATGCCAACCTATGTGCGGAGGAATATATTGCATGCAAATGATTTTATGAAGGTAAGGTTTTTTTTTTTTGAATAGAAATCTTGTTTCATTATAATAAATCAATCAACTGGTAGTGCAATTTGCTCCACCAGAATAATCTCACAAGTACAATCAAGGGTGATCCCCATCCATAATCTCCCTAAACCTGTTGTGGCTGCCAACCGAGCAAGTGTATGAGCCGCACTATTGGCCACTCAACTCACGTAAATTACTTGCCACTCGGAAAATTTTTCAACCCTTTCTTCATGTCCTCCACAAGATGTCCTATTTTGCTCTAATTTTGCTCCTCCGAGTTAACAGCTTCCACGATAGTTTGTGCATCCCCTTCCATTTGGATATGAGAGAGATTGAGGTCTTTCCCTAGACATAGAGCCTGTATTCCCGCCCAAGCTTCAGCGGCACTTGGATCAAAATAACCCCTTGCTGCCGCACACCTTGCCGCTACAACCTTCCTAGCTGCATCACGCACCACCACGCCCATCCCCACCAGTCCCAGACTCTTGCAAACTGCTGGAAACCAGTTTAGTTTGTACCAACCCAGGGCTAGGGCTCACCAGTGGGGCGTTGGAATCTTTGGCCTAAAAAATATTTGTAGATTTAAAATCTTCCACATCTATCACCGCTCGTTGTACAAGAGTGGCTGGGTGGGTGAAAATTTGTAGTGCCCCCGACTTTAGTTAAAGAAAGGCGAAAGTGGAAATCTCCAATTCCCACTAAGCACTACTATCTCTTCCTCAATATCATCAGAGATTATAAATCTTGTAGCGGAATAAATTATTTGTTTTCTTATATAACCTTTACAAAACACATCAAAGCTAATAACAAGACTTCTATATTAAATAGATTTTTACATTGTACTTTACATAATAAGAAAACACACTAGTAAAAAGTGTCTCAAACAACACCTAAGTAACTGTACACCAAAAGTACCTAGTACATGTCTAACTATATATACATTTCAAAAGATAGATATCTTCGTGATATTCTACAATAAACTAAGGCACCAGAAAACCTTATCCATAATAACCTAGGTAGGCATATGGATCATCTTCACCCTCTTCTACATCTACATCAACATCTATGTAAATATGGTGTAATTGTGGTGTTACCACATTTACATAGGCGGATTAATGAGTCCACGGTCCCAATAGGTATAAGAATTATAGACATTTTCAAAAATGAGCCATCTTTTTCGAGAGTATCTCTAACATGGTGATTATAATAACAGCTACGTTAGGTGTTCCAGACAGATTCATTTTTTTATAATCCATAGCTGACAGGATAAGCAATGTAGACTTATTTTGTAATAAAATCCATTTATCTTTTCTAGACATATGACTTTATTTTTATACATATATGCATTTTACTTGCATCTCATAAAATGAATATGCATATAAATATAAAAAGGTAAAACAAATAAATCACATTATTCAATGTATGCAATGCAATCTCTAGCCTCTACGGCTTTCTAAAGGACTTGAACCTTTCGTTTACGGCTATCTGGAGACACTTTCGGCTCCTCGGTTAGCACTTGGCTTCTTATTTTAACTTGGAAGGCTCTTTCGGCTTCCACCGTTAACAAAAGAACACCTTATAATTTTACAATCAACTCTAGGAAGACAAAAGGCTTCTTATTTAACCTGAGAGGCTCCTTCGGCTCCCACCGTTAACATAGAAAAACCTTCTTACTTCATATTTAGTTAATTTCTTATTCTCAATGTTCAACAATATGCAATAACATGTCTCTTAAAATTATTCTTTTGTTCTCATAGTCATCTCCTTTCATTTCCCAACTTAATTCAATACATGTAAAAATAATTGAAAGCATATAATCATGTTATTCATAAAATATTCAAGCTCAAGTAATAATCATACTTCGAAAGCTTTATAAAATAATATCAGTCTCAGAAAGTAGTTATACTTACTAAAATAGTATCATTCTCAGTAAGTAGTTATACTTACTTTTTTACTGTAAACAGTTAAGCTGAATTCCCGCTCTAACATGTTAGTTTTTGTTGGCTTAATTTAGTTCCAAAATGCAAAGGCTACTGTCCATGGGCTCAAACACTGATATAGAATGCTCAGAATCCAATCTCCACCATTCACAATGAGGATTCACGTGTCATGAACATCCCTACAAAGTTTCAGCTCAATCAGACCACAAACGCTCATTGATTGAAGCTGTTGCTCAAGGACGGACAGAATTTCCAGATTGCTGATTTTCACCCTCTGTAGTGGGTGTCCAGACAGCCTAGCAGCCTGTCCGAACACCAATTTCAGCAAGCCTATTTTGATTGCTCGCAAGGACCCTGTCCGAACAGCAAGCTCCCTTGTCCAGACAGCCCTTAAGTTTTACGCCCAAAAAGTGTTTTTAAGTGGGCCCAGGTCTAGGGTGTTGTATGTGATATAAATACAACTTTATAGAAGAGAGATGTACGAATTTTAGAACCCTAGAATTCTTGAGAGGCTGTATTTGAATGTTCGATTGTTGTAAGCCTGATTATTCCTCGTAAAGGATTTTGTATTTGTTTTATTGTGCTTAATTGAAGTTAATTGGAAGGATCCGATAAAGGAGAATCACGTTGAAGAATGTTGTGAGCAAGGAGACAAGTTGGACGCTAGTCGATCTTACAGAGTCATGGACTTACATCGGTTTATAAGTGTTCTTAGTGTCTGTAATCTCTGGATAATTTTTTGATAGTGATTTCCGGGGTTTGGTTGCCCTGGAAAGGTTTTACTTTTAAATTGTTTTCTAAAGGGTTTCATCTTCATCACCAAAATCATTGTGTTTGATTTTACTTGTTTTTTATGATGTTTGGTTAGATTTAAATATCTGTTAATTCCGCATAAACTGTGATATTGTGTGATATTTATCTGTTAAGCGTATTTCAATTGGTATCAGAGAGGGTTCACTCCGTGAAGGATTAAATTCCTAAGTGTGATCTTTGTTTTTTGTTTAAGATGTCTCAAACACTTAACATTGTGCCTGATTTTAATGGATCAAATTATGGCTATTGGAAGTTCCGTATGAGATTTTTCTTAAAATCAATAGGCGTTTGGTCTGTCAGTGAATCTGGATTTAACGCTCCAGATAAGTCGACAACCGAATGGTCTAATGTTGAAAAACAAACTCGTATGAAAAATGATAAAGCTATGAATGCTCTATGGTTGGAAATTTTACAAATTGAGTTCTCTAGAATTTCAAATTGTGATAGTGCCAAAGATGCATGGGAGATCCTTGAAACTACTTATGAAGGAACTAATCTTGTTAAAGCTTCAAAACTTCAAATGTTAGTTTTTCAGTTTGAGGAAATTAAAATGTTAGAGGATGAGATGTTTAATGATTTCTTTGGTAAACTTAGTGAAATTAGAAATTCCATGATAAATCTAGGAAATAAAGTTTCTGACATTATGGTAGTTAGAAAGGTTATGAGATCGCTCCCTGAAAGATTCAGAATCAAGGTAACTTCTATTGAGTCATGCACTGATCTTAATACCATGAAGATAGAAGAGTTAGTTGGTACTGTTCAGACTTATGAGTCTTCTTTGTCTCAACCTAAGAAAAATAAGGATCTTGCTCTTAGAACTCTTAGGAAAAACTCTGATAAGTTATCTGATGAGGAATCACCAGGTGATGAAGAACTTGCTTTTATAGCTAGAAGGTATTTTAAGAATGAACATAGAATTTCCAAGAGATTTGGAAAACAAAAAGAGAGTACTCAGGATAGAAATGAAAGAGACCCATGTGGTCCAAAATGTTATGAGTGCTCTGCCTATGGTCATGTGTGCAAGGATTGTGCTAACCTCAAGAGTAATAAGCCAAGAGATCAAAAAGCTTTCAATATTACCTTAAGTGACACTGATGAGGAAGAAACTCCTAATTATGTGGCTTTTGTTACTTCTGATGATTATGATGATTCTAATCAATCAGATTTTCAGTCTGCACCTGATAACGAATCAAAAGGGGTTAGTGATCTTCAAAACTCATTTAACGACTTGATAGAAAAAATTTCTATGCTTAGAAATACTAACTTGAAAATTGTTAAGAATGTTAAGAATCTTGAACTTGAAAGGGATAATTTGTTGAAAACTTTGAGTGATTCACATGCTATTTGCAATACTCTTAAATTTGAAAATCATGTGTTAATTGCTAAGATTAAATCCGTTCAAAATGATCTGAATGGATCTAGAAATCATTTGAGAAATTCCTCTAGTGAAAGGCTAGATAACATGTTGCATGTTCAGAAACATTTTGGTGACAAATTTGGTTTAGGATTTGATAAAACTGCTTCTTTGTCTTCTAACCGTGCTTCTACTTCAAAGACTATTTTTGTTAAACCAGTGAAAGTAGAAGAATCTTTAAGTGAAGGAAAGCAAGCAGTTGCTCCGACACTCCAAGGTAAGAAAGGCAAGAAAATTCCCATTAAGCCTCATACATCTTACCCTAAGCCTAGAGTCATGCATCTTCCTAGGAAATTACCTTCTCAAAGGTTTGTCCCTACATGTTATCACTGTGGAAACGTTGGTCACATTCGACCTCACTGCTTTAATTTGAAATCTCATGTGCATAAAAATGAATATTCCTATTCTAGGAAAGAGAGTGAGGGTTTGGTCATAATGATGAGAGAAGTGCTATCTAGGCTAGATAAGTTTGAGCAGAGTCATAAATCTAGACCTAAGATTTCTCAAATGTGGGTTAGGAAGGATGATACCATTCACCCTTTGAGGGGGAGTGGTAGTGCTCTCACCTTATGATAGGTGAGTCATATCGTAGAGCATATATATATATATATATTGCTATTTTTTTTTGCATTGCATTTTTCTTATTTGTTTTGCATTTGTTTTCGTTTGTGTGCATTTCTTTTGTGAAAAATTTCAAATAGACAAAAATATTTTTCTTTGGTTGTTTTTTTTCTTCTCTTGTCGTATGCACCTAGATAGTCCATTAATTTATCATGTTGCTTTCATGGATTTAGTTCCTTGTGTCTTGGAATGTTCTTAATATGCATGTGATGAACATTTGTGTCAATGGACTTGTTTTTGTAGTTACCTAAAACCTGAGCTTATGTGGTATGTTTTGCCTATGCTTTATCTCTTGTGCACATTTAAGTTTATTTTAAGGTTTTTGCTTAACTTTATTTGTGAGGTTTGTTAGGTAACCATATGAGGTTTTTGACTAAACACATTTTTCAAATTGACCATATGCTAGTTGAACCTATGGCTTAAAAATTCCTGCTTTCTCTTTCGTAATAAGCACCACAAGTTTAAGGACACTTTCTCATAGACAAAAAGAAACAAAATAGTGAAACATATAAAATCAAAAGATATTATTCCAAAAGGAATTTATTTTACTATGTCAAACTTGTGCAAATTGTTTTACAAAGAAGAATGTATAGGATGAGAGTATCTATGCCCTAGTATGATAAGGTTTGACTTTTGATTTGATATACTTGTCAAAACTTCATGGTGGTGAAACTTTCTCCTCATTTTGTAAGTTAATAATGTTTCTCTTTTGATGATTTACAAACACACCACACACGCATGGGTTGAATGAAACATTTTTCTTTGCTTGGGTTAAGCAATATAAGTTTCTTGCCATTTCTAGTCTCGTGTATATTTTGTATATTTGGAGCATGTTTGTGATATTCATTGCTGAAATACATGAGTCTTTAATGTGTGTATCATGTGTGTTCATTTGACATTTGAGGGGGAGAAACATGTTTTTCTTTTGTAGTTTCTTGTTCATAAATGAGTCATACATTGAGGGGGAGTTTGTGTTGATGTGCCTTCACGATCTTGCTGCATATTTCTTGCATTTTTGTTTATTTTGTGATCATGAGTTGAGTTGTTCTATGTTATTCCTGTTCCACATATGCTTTGATATATCTTGTGAAGTGTTTCAGGAAACATGAATACCTTTTGTCATTTTGTGACAAAAAGGGGGAGTATAGATGGAGAGATGATGGGATGTTTCGGCATATTGGTTTTGTCACCAAATTGCCAAAGGGGGAGTTTGTTAGTTTTTGTTGGCTTCATTCGGTTCCAAAATGCAGAGGCTACTATTCACGGGCTCAAAAACTGATATAGAATGCTTAGAATCCAATCTCCACCATTCACAATGAGGATTGACGTGTCATGAACATCCTTACTAAGTTTCAGCTCAATTGGACTACAAACGCTCATCGATCGGAGCTGTTGATCAAGGTTGGACAGCATTTTCAGATTACTGATTTTCACCCTCTGCAATGGGTGTCTGGACAGACTAGTAGCCTGTCTGGACTTCAATTCCAGCAAGCCTATTTTGGTTGCTCGCAAGGCCCCTGTCCAGACAGCCCATAAGTTTTAAGTGCTAAACGTATTTTTAAGTGGGCCCAGGTCTAGGGTGTTGTATGTGATATAAATAAAACTTTATAGAAGAGAGAGATACGAATTTTAGAACCCTAGAATTCGTGAGAGGCTGTATTTGAGTGTTCAATTGTTGTAAGCCTGATTACTCCTCGTAGAGGATTTTGTGTTAGTTTCATTGTGCTTAATTGAAGTCAATCGAAATGATCCAATAAAAGAGAATCACGTTGAAGAAGATTGTGAGTGAGGAGACAAGTTGGAGGCTTGTCGATCTTACAGAGTCAAGGGCTTGCATTGGTTTGTAAGTGTTTCTAGTGTCTGTAATCTCTAGATAATCTTTTGATAGTGATTTCCTGGGTTTGGCTGCCCCGGAGAGGTTTTACTTTTAAATTGTTTTTTAAAAGGTTTCCTCTTCGTCACCAAAATCATTGTGTTTGATTTTACTTGTTTTTGGTGATTGTTTGCTTAGATTTAAATATCAGTTAATTCCTCATAAACTGTGATATTGTGTGATATTTATCTGTTAAGCGTATTTCATAATCCTTGATTCTAACATTCACTGCATTTAGTGCGCTTGTGCGTGACCATATATTAGTTTAAAATTATATTTAAAATGTAAAATAACGACCTCTTAATTTCTCCCTATGCTCTTTCCAAAATTGGACAGCATAACAACATATACTAAAATATTATAATGTCATTCGGGCATCATAACAACTATGTAGCGCATTTGTAATATTTACAAGGATGATTGAATATAATATCCTTCTCTGAGATATTCAATCACACTTTCCCAAGCAATTTAGACATCATAATGACATAAATTAAATTCTAATAACTATAATTGATATAAACTAAGGATAAAAGAATTATACCTAGCACCCACACTTGAAGTAGCTCCAAAGCTTTAAGTTCTAAAGCTTATTACTAATATATATTTCTTACTCTCTAGAACTCATAGTACGTGAGAGGGGGATAGGAATTTCTGAGTGAAAATTAACACATGGCGTGGACTATTTAAAAGTGAAGTTTTGGGACATGGCTGGTATAAAACATAAAGGTTGATCGGACAACAAAACTTGATTGCCGTTATTTTTTTGTAGGTGTGAACAGTGACTCAAGCATTGGAAAAATAATTATTTACTGCAGCCTTTTTCCTTGTAGGCGTGAAGTCTTGTGTGTGGAGAAATTCCTTTACGCCAACTCATGAACTAGGAGCTTTCAAGAAGGTTTTAGAAAAACCGATACTGCACTAGGCATTCACCCATCTATAGCTTTTGAGAAATTTTTATCATTATTTTAAAGTCTACTATATTGCACCCACTCACACTAATAAGCTTGAAGGTTCTAGTGTCCATGTGAATGCAATTGCATGTATACGTGTTGTTGTTTTGTGCCTTGAATCATTATTGTGGGTCCTACCCTTTACTTCTCCTACTAGCCTTGGTTTTACCACTCCTATGTGTAATAAGTTTGATTCTCCAAGTAGGAGAATATGTCTCACTGACTTGGTTTTCAAGTATGCAGTACCGACTTTTAAGTACTATATAAAGGCATTAAGCCTTTGTGTTTTAAGTGTGCCAAAACATGAATATATGTGAGCACCCAAGGGTGGAAAAAAAGATAGAATCTAAGAGATGAGGTACAAGGGTTGCCACGGTGTTTTCTTCTTGGTGGTTTTTGGAGGAGCCAAAAACAAGTGATTAGAAGGAAAATGTGCTGCGGAGTGAAAGAATAAAATAGAGATCAGCTGCCATCTGTTCCAGCAAAAGAATAATTTGTATATCTGTATTTTGTATTCTATTTTTGAGAATAATCTCTTTTGTGTGATAGTGAGATTTTGGTGTATTGGAGCTTTCGAATCTGAGTGATTTTCTCTCTACTATTTTTATACTCCATCTTTGGATAATGAATTTTCTCCGGGTCATCTCTACTAGTGGATGTAGGCTTGTTAAACCGAACCACTTAAATCTTGGTATCGTGTGTTGATTACCTAATCTTTGTTATTCCACATCTTATTTTTCGCATCTCACAGGTCTTGGGAAATAGGATTAATTTTCAAACAACTGGTATTAGAGCTTTTGGTTCAAATGGGAGCGGTGGCAAGAGAAGAAGGAAAGATAGGGATCGAGAAGTTCGACGACACAGATTTTGGGTACTGAAAGGTACAGAATGAAGATATCCTTTATGGGAAGGACCTCTATCAACCTCTTTTGGGAGAACAACCCGATGACAAGTATAATAGTGAGTGGGCTCTTCTTGATCATAAAGCCTTGGTAGCTATCAGGTTATCATTTTCAAAATCAGTTGCACACAACGTTGTAAAGGAAAAGACCGCAACGGAAAGTGTTGGGTGGTCTTAGGCCTCTCTCAACCCTAAAAGCTAGCTCAAGAGGTGAGGCTTTCCCTCACACTTATAAACTGACCACCAGCCCCTTCCACAACCGATGGGGGATAATTCCGACAATCTCTCCCTCAGACATCGGGCCCTGGGTCGGAGCAGCAACAACCCATTTCTCTCATGGACTGTTGGACCGAGACTTGTTGGTAAACCTGGGCTCTGATACCAGTGTGGTCTTGAGCCTCTCTCAACCCCAAAAACTAGCTCAAGAGGCGAGGCTTTCTCTTACACTTATAAACTAACCACCAGCCACTTCTACAACCAATGTGGGATAACCCCAACAATCTCCCCCTCTCACATCAGGCCCTAGGTCGAAGCAACGACAACCTATTTCTCCCATTGGCTATTGGGTCGAGACTTGCTAGTAAACTTAGGCTCTAATACCAGTGTTGGGTGGTCTTGGGCTTCTCTCAACCCCAAAAGCTAGCTCAAGAAGTGAGGCTTTCAAGTAGTGGGTTAGGAAGCTGCTCTCTTGTTATTTATGAGAGCTAGGTTTATCAGCAAGTCTCGGCCCAACAGTCCACATGAGAAACGGGTTGTCGCTACTCCGACCCAGGGCCTGATGTGTACGTGAGAGATTGTTGAGGTTATCCCACATCGGTTGTGGAAGGGGCTGGTGGTCACTTTATAAGTGTGAGAGAAAGCCTCACCTCTTGAGCTAGCTTTTGAGGTTGAGAGAGGCTTAAGACTACCCAACACTGGTATTAGAGCCCAAGTTTACCAACAAACCTTGGCCCAACAGTCCATGAGAGAAACGAGTTGTCATTGCTCCGACCTAGGGCTCGATGTGTGAGGGGGAGATTGTTGGGATTATCTCACATCGGTTGTGGAAGGGGCTGGTGATCAGTTTATAAGTGTAAGGAAAAGCATCACCTTTTGAGCTAGCTTTTGGGGTTGAGAGAGGCCCAAGACCATCCAACACAACCTAAAGATGGCGGAAAGGGCTTTGGTGGCACAACATCTCAATGAGTTCAACACTATCACAAATCAATTGTCCTCGGTGGAAATTGATTTTGATGATGAGGTTCGCCCGTTAATCGTCTTGGTGTCTTTACCAAATAGCTGGGAAGCCATGAGGATGGTTGTGAGTAACTCTGCAGGGAAGAGTAAACTGAGCTATGAAGATGTCAAGGATTTGATTCTCAATGAAGATGTTCGCAAAAGAGATGTGGGTGAAGCCTCATGTTCTAGTGCTGCTTTAAACCTCAAGACTTGGGGCAGAAGACAAGACAGAAACTCTAGTCAAGGCAAATCAAATTCTAGAAAATGGATAAGCAAATCCAGATTTGGACAACAACCTGAGTGTTGGAATTGTGGTAAGACTGGCCACTACAAGAAGAATTGTAGGGAACTACGAAATGAGACTGAGAATGATTATGCAAACGTAGTGACAAAAGAAGTATATAATGCCCTACTTCTCTCTGTTGATAGTCCCCTTGATTCTTGGGTCTTAAACTCAGGAGTATCATTTCATACGACAACGATTTGTGAAATTCTCAAGAACTATGTTGGTGAAGATTTTGGGAAGGTGTATTTGCCTGATGGATCAGCACTAGATATTGTGGACATGGGTGATGTTAACATTAGAGTTCACAGTGACTCGGTATGGAAGCTATAGAAGGTCAGGCATGTTTCGGAGCTGAAGAAGAACCTGATTTCAGTAGGACAACTTGATGAGGAAAGGCATTCAATTCATTTCCACGATGAAAAATCGAAGGTCAACAAGGGAGCTAGGATTTTGGCTTGTTTTTATAAGACAGATACTCTCTATATGACGACCACGAGTAGCAAGGATACACTTGATGTTGTAGATAAGGGTGCTGACTTAAAATTATGGCATTTAAAGTTTGGGCACATGAGCCAGAAAGGGATGAAGGTATTTATGTCAAAGGGGAAATTACCGGAGTTGAAGTCAGTTGAGCTTGATTTGTATCAAGGCAGCATCTTAAGAAAGCAGAAGAATGTGAGTTTCATGAAAGTTGACAAAGCACCTAAGCTTGGAAAGCTGGAGCTAGTACACATGGTTTTGTGGGGTCCCGCACCAGTGGCATCTCTTGGAGGCTCCCGGTATTACATCACATTTATTGAAGACTCAAGCAGGAAGGTATGAGTTTATTTCTTGAAAAGTAAATCTGATGTATTTGAGACTTTTAAGAAATGGAAGGCCAGGGTTGAGACTGAAATGGGCTTGAACCTCAAGTGTTTGAGATCAGACAATGGAGGAGAATATATAAATGGGGAGTTCAAGAAGCAATTTTGTACAGTGAATGGGATCAGAATTGAGAAAATCATGCCAGGGATGTCGCAACAAAATGGTGGGGCTGAGTGCATGAATAGAACTCTCAATGAGCGTGCTAGAAGTATGAGGTTGCATGTTGGGTTACCAAAGACTTTCATGGCTGATGCAGCGAGCACTGCTACATACTTGATAAATAGGGAACCTTCTGTTTCCCTGAGTCATAGACTACCAGAATAAGTCTGGAGTGGAAAAGAGGCAAATCTTTCACATTTGAAAGTTTTTTGTTGTGTTTCGTATGTCCATGTTGAGTCTGATGCTTAGAATAAACTAGATGGTAAATCTAGTAAGTGTCTCTTCATTGGATATGGAGATGAGGCCTTCAATTATTGATTTTGGGATGATCAAAATCAGATGATCATTAGAAGTCGGAATGTGACTTTTAATGAGTGTGCTATGTACAAGGATGGGTCAAGTGCAAAACTTGAAGTTACAAAGCATGAACCGAAAAAGTCTAAGTTTGTTAACTTAGATGATCTTTCTGGAAGTACAGTGCAGAAAGAAACAATTTATGGAGGTGGAGCTTGATGAACAACGTTCACTCACGGATGAATATGATAACGAAAAATCTTCAAAAGACTTACAGCA
This sequence comes from Corylus avellana, assembly GCF_965113065.1. Classification (NCBI taxonomy): domain Eukaryota; kingdom Viridiplantae; phylum Streptophyta; class Magnoliopsida; order Fagales; family Betulaceae; genus Corylus; species Corylus avellana. The sequence goes on along the minus strand of NC_142495.1, from coordinate 9,821,355 downwards.
CCGGGAAGAGTGTTATTCTTTAGCAAGAGTCAAAGAGAAACTTGATCAAAAGGCATTAGAGAGGTATGCCTTTGAGGATATAGTTTCTTATGCTCTAACAACTAGTAATGAAGATCCATTGTCTATTCAGGATGGTATGCCGAAAGAGATGAAGTCACTACAAAGAGGTAATGTTTGGGAATCAGTAGAATTATCCAAAGGAAAAAATGCTAAAAGGTGCCAATGGGTCTACAAAAGGAAATAGTCATCAAAGAAAGCTGTATGGTCAATAGGACTGGTAGGAAAGCATAGTGTTATGTCTAAACCAGGTCCTATGCTCAAGTTCAAGAGGCGCTTGGACTTGAGTGACACTTATGGAGTGTGATTGCCCTTAGGGGCTGAGGCGGAGACATCCGGAGGAGTCTTGTTTTGTTAGACTTGATGGGATTCAAGTCAAGGTGGAGATTCTTGTTGTTTTGTGCCTTGAATCATGACTGTGGGTCCTACCATTTACTTCTCCTACTAGCCTTGGTTTTACCATTCCTACGTGTAATGGGTTTAATTCTCCAAGTAGGAGAATATGTCTCACCGACTTGGTTTTCAAGTGTGCAGTACCGACTTTTGCGTGCTATATAAAGGCATTGAGCCTTTGTGTTTTAAGTGTGCCAAAACGTGAATATATGTGAGCACCCAAGGGTGAAGAAAAAGAGAGAATCTAAGAGAGGTGGTACAAGGACTGGCACGGTGTTTTCTTCTTGGTGGCTTTTGGAGGAGCCAAAAACATGTGATTAGAAGGAAAATGTGCTGCAAAGTGAGAGAAGAAAATAGAGATAAGCCTCCATCTGTTCTAGCAAAAGAAGAGTTTGTATATCTGTCTTTTGTATTCTATTTTTGAGAATAATCTCTCTTGTGTAAGAATGAGATTTGGGTGTATTGAGGCTTTGGGATCTGAGTGATTTTCTCTCTACTATTTTTGTACTCCATCTTTTGATAGTGAATTTTCTCCAAGTTGTCTCAACCAGTCGATGTAGGCTTGTTAAACCGAATCATTTAAATCTTGGTGTCGTGTGTTGATTGCCTGATCTTTGTTATTCTGCATTCTTCTTATTTTTTGCATCTCACAGGTTTTGGGAAATATGATTAATTTCCTAACAATACGTACATGCTATAGTAGGTGTAATATATTATAATATATTATAATCCATATATATTTTGCTTATGTAAATGCTAAAGTAAGTGTAATCCATTTTCTTTTAAGTATAATTAAATATTGAATAACAAATTAATAATAATGCGAGTCAAATCCTAGTTCGAACCAACTCCTTCTCAAATTGAACTGATAACATAAAATTAGACATCAAACATATTTTCCTAATATATTTAATTTAACTTAAGACCAAAATTTATACTAAAGCATTTTTAGTCATCTTAATAAATTCCTCGGGTGCTACATCCTCCCTTCCTTATTGGAATTTCATCCTCGAAATTTGTACATAAACTTTGTTGAATTATCGTGTAGATTTCTATTGCACCGCCTTAGTAGACCTCACGAATCATTTGTGCCAAACATTCCACTCTTGCTATTACAACCATATTTAAGCCTTTATATTCTAGTTAGTAATATTCATTCTTATATTTTATATTACTACTCCGAGTACTTTGACATTCAACCATTCAAATCTTACTTTATCATCTACAGTTCTCTATCCCATCTGCGCACAGATCACCATACTACATATGACCTTAAAAGAATCATGTCTCATCTTCTATTTCTCTCAATTTCAACTCAAACTGCTAAGTCTCTTTAGTCATATCAGTTCTCTAACTAGTATACTGCATATCAAAATATCATTAATTTTCTAGTGACTCTTGTCATCCTATGATCTTATCCTTAACCTCAATATGAGATCACCTTGTCGTATGACAATTTAAGGTCTCCAATTTTTATGTGACATGCATTTGACAACTAAAATTCTTCGAGCGATATCACAATCAAGTACTTTCATATTGTGTATCGAGCCATTCACCATACACCTATTACATCTTTTTTCCATTATTACATATTAAGAGACTCATCTCCAAAGTGCCCCATGGGTCATAGTATTATTATCTTCCAAGGATTAACTGATAGTCTTACTACTTTATTTTCTATCTCTCAATCTCATGGAAACAATATGCTACATTGATCATTTAACTCTAATTTGCTCATCAGACTACCAAATTGCCTCCTAATCCATACGGAACTAGTTTACTTGAAATGACGTTGTCATAGAACTCCCCTCCTTATGAGGAAACTCATTATTCTAACTTACAACTTAACAATGATCATTCATAATCTCTTTATGCCTTAAATTTCTATATATTCTTCTATATCGATCTCTAAGCTAAACATTATCTCTTAGCAATCAAATCCTTAGTTGCAGCAAAGTTCTATCTCAAAATTTTTGCTAGTAAATCTAATGTTTACTTAACCTCAACGACATTTGATTGTATTATTCATATGAAAGGTGACCTCCACGCTTTCACATAGATTGTCTATTTCTTACAAGCCCTACTATCATTTCTTTTGTAGTTCCTAGCAGTATAACTTGAAATATTTAACTATACCTTTAAATTAAATCTTTCCACATGAGCTTACTAGTGTCCCCAATACTATTTTAATCAACTTATTCAAAAGAGTGTAAAATAGTAATTCCATTTCTTTCTTTCTCTTAATATTCAAGATCATGCACCGCCGACATAATTATCCAAACTTCTATTTCCTCAGTTTATATCTGGGTACCAATCCTTATATGGTACATTGATTTGTTTCTTATTTAAGTATAGATATTATAATCTTCAAGATAATCCTACATCTCTATGCTTTCACTCGTACCTCAACCATAATAGGCAAATTGTTTATCTTAAGCTCTTAGTGCACTAGGAAACCTTTGATTTAAATCTCATTCACCAAACTATTTTCCAATCATTAATCCTCAATAACATATTTTTCTCAATTCTCCAAAATTTATCAAACATGTATTAAAATCTTGATATTCAATTTCTTGATTCTAAAGTTGCTCCCACTATGGAAAATCAAAGAAGTAGGGAAAATTTCTCCTATATACTCATGGAGCAACAATAAGGTGCTTATCTAATTTATCAATCTTATCATTCTATAAATATGTAAAAGCAATAAACATCAAAATTCAGCAATTCATGTCTCCCAAAAATATTATTTCATGACTATACCTAACAAATGACACTAAGTATCAAGCCTTTCTACTCACGCAGTCATTTTTATTTCCATGCCTCTAGTTGGCCAATAACTGGCATAATCCAAACCTTTTGCTAGACCTTTATAGGAATGGCTGCTCAACTTAACTCTTAGATCTATCGAACTTATTCTTCCCTTAGACCGATCATAGCCTATGCTCTGGCATCGATTCCAATATAAATCCTAAAGATTTAAACTCTAATAAAATCCATTTCCTAGGGTCCTCAGAGCCAACTGCTCCGATACCATAATGTAGCGCCCCGACTTTACTTAATGAAAGGCAAAAATGGAAATCTCCAATTCCCACTAAGCACTACTATCTTTTCCTCAATATCATTAGAGATTATAAATCTTGCAGCAGAATAAATTATTTGTTTTCTTATATAACCCTTATAAAACCCATCAGAGCTGATAACAAGACTTCTATATTAAATAGATTTTTTCATTGTACTTTACATGATAAGAAAACACACTAGTCAAAAGTGTATCAAACAGCACCTAAGTAACTATACACCAAAAGTACATAGAACATGTCTAACTATAGATACATTTCAAAAGATAGACATCTTCATGATATTCTACAATAAACTAAGGCACCAGAAAACCTTATTCATAATAACCTAGGCAAGCATATGGATCATCTTCACCCTTTTCTACATCTGTATCAACATCTATGTAAATGTGGTGTAATTATGGTGTTACCACATTTACATAGGTGGATTAATGAGTCCACGATCTCAATAGGTATAAGAATTACTGACATTTTCAATATGAGTCATCTTTCTCGAGAGTATCTCTAACATGGTGATTATAATAACAGCTACGTTAGGTTTGTTAGTATTTGTGTTGGCTTAATTCGGATCCAAAATGTAAAGGCTACTATCCATGGGCTCAAACACTGATATAGAGTACTCAGAATCCAATCTTCATCGTTCATAATGTGAATTCATGTGTCATGAATGTCCCTGCAAAGTTTCAGCTCAATAGGACCACAAACACTCAACGATCGAAGTTGTTGATCAAGGGCCAACAGAATGTCCTTTGGAGGGGATGTCTGGACATGCTGCTAGGCTGTCCGGACACCAATTCCAGCAAACATGTTTTTTGCTCGTAAGGCCCTGTCCAGATAGGCACTAACCCTGTTAGGACACCCCATACCTATTATGCCCAAAAACGTGTTTTTAGTGGGGCCTAGGTCTAGGGTTTGATATACTGATATATATATATATATATATCATTATAGAAGAGAGAGAGGTATGAATTTTTACCCCCAAAGAGTTCGTCAGAGGCTGTGCTAAGAGAGAAAATTGAATCTCTTAGAGTTTGAGTTATTTATTTGATAAATCTATGGATGAGAAGTCTATCGGAAGGGTCCGGTAAAGGAGAATCATGTTGAAGAAGATTGTGAGCGTGGAGATGAGTTGTAGACTTGTCGATCTTACAAAGCCAAGGTCTTGCAAAGGGTTGTAAGTGTTTCTAGTGTCTGTAATCTCTGGATAATCTTTTAATAGTGATTTTCTGGGTTTGGCTGCCTCTGAGAGGTTTTACTTTTAAATCGGTTTCTAAAAGGTTTCCTCTTCGTAACCAAAATATTTGTGTCTGCCTCTTTATTGCTTTATATATTTTGGTGATTGAATTATTTATTGTTTCATAGTTTTCATTCCGCATAAATTGTGATAAACCAATTTTTGGAGTCATTTAGCGTTTTTCAATTGGTATCAGAGCGGGTTCACTCTGTTTGGCTTAAATTCCCGAGTGAGATCCTTGACTCCTTTTTACTATGAATACATCTTAGTCCCTTGTCATTGACTCTTTTGGTTTTGATGATCTTGACGATGTGTACAAGATCCTCTCTAATGAGTATAGTCAACTGTCCTACAGATACAAAAAGATTTGTAAGAATTTTAAAACTGTAGAACAGGAAAAAGAGTCTTTGGCGAATGAATTATTTAAATCACATGCCTTGATTGATTCTTTAAATTCTGAAATGTCTGTGCTTGTTAAAAGGAATATATCACTTGAGAATGATTTTAAAGAACTCTCACAAAAATTCATTAGTGATAATCTGAAAAGTTTTTTCTATGTTAATAACGAGCATGGTATGATTGTTGATAATGGTGTTTTCTCTAGTTCGCATGCTTCTAAATATGAAAGAAAGACCTTGTTTGTTAAGCATGTGAATGTTAAAGAAGTCAAGGCTAATACTATCAGCTTGGATAAGGGCAAAACCTCTTGTTTGAATATTTGCGTGAAACCCAAATCGAAGACTTCTTTTAAGACACAAACTCAAGCTAAGTTTGTTCCGACATGCCACCATTGTGGGATTATTGGTCACATCAGACCAAACTGTTTTCAGTTTAAATCCCAAAGACTTTGGAAAAACTTGGCTTCTCCTAAGAAATAAAAATGTGATATAGAGTCGAGTTTGCCTAGATCAAAGTCTATATATATCCCTCCTCATAAAAGACAACATTCTCAAATGCTTGTTCCCACCTGTCATCATTGTGGCAAAGTTGGTCATATTTGATCAAATTGTATTCCATTGAGACCCTATGTGCGTCATAAATCTGATCCTAAGATTGTTCAAGAGTGGGTTAGGAAGGATTATACCATTCACCCATTGAGGGGGAGTGGTAGTGATCTCACCTTAATTTAGGTGAGTCAATAACATGCCTAGGATTGATTTGCTTGCATATTTTTGAATATTCTAGAGCATGTTGGTTTTCTTTGATTTGCATTTTTTGTGTGTTTTCTTTCTTGTTTATGCATTGCATTGTTTTTGTTGCTACACTTTTTGTGTGAAGAGTGTATACATCATTGTTTCTATATTCTTGTTTTGAGGCAAATTCCTAAAGGACTTTTCAAGAAATTCATATATCATGATCTTTGAAAGGCATATAGATGAGATATTGTGTGTGGACCACCAAGATTTTTGTCTACTTGCTAATCAAACATTCATGAATGTGTATTGTCTTGTAAAGACCTAGAAGTAGTTATTAAACTAAATCATTATTTTGTAGTGGAACCTATAAGATGTGATTAAAGTTTAATGTTAGAGGACATTCATATATTGCCTGTTCTAATCTCAATTCAAACATGTTGTTTTTCTTTGCTGCCCTTCTTTGTGTTTTATTTGTGTTAATAATTTTTTTGAGAAAATGTATTGTTGTTGTAAAGATGTTTGAAAATTTAAGATGATTATATGCTTTAAATGCTCTTTAATTGCTTAATTGGAAATCCTCTTAATTTATGTACCTATGGAATACACTTACCATGCTTGAGTGATTATCTTTATAATGAACTGTCATTGATCCATTCAAGTATGTGTTATTGTGGTACATTTCATTTATGCTATCTCTATGCACTTAAGCTTCAAGAAGGAACGTCAATTCATGACAAATTTGTTGTGTTAGACAAACCATATGCGTCGGATGAATTTTCTTTATGGGTTAAAATTGACCAAATGCTGCTTGAACCTAGAACCTATAAATTCCAGCTCAAACCCTTATGTCTTGTATTTAATATTATGAAATACACGTTCTCAAAGAGAAAACTTAAAGTGAAATATGCAAAATGCCAAAATATTCCAAAAGTGAAATTTTCACTGTGTCAATTTTTGTGCTTGGCTCATCCAAAATCAAAATTCCGGATGTAGCTTTGAGCTTTGTGATAAGACTAAGGGGGAGAGTATTGGATGAGGGTGACTAGGCCCTAGTAAGGTTTGACTTCTAACCTAACAAGTTATGAATTTCTTTCATATGGTTCGAAAGTTTTAATATATGTCTATCCATTGCTTGGCTCTTGATTGTGGCTTATCACACACAACATATATAGCATGAATAGTGATGGTACATAATGGCATGCCATGAGTTGCAACAATGATTTTGTTTATTCATCTTTTGAAAATCTTGTATGCTTTGGGTATTTTTGGCACTTTCAACAAGAGTTTATCCTAAATCTACAATTTTTGATCATTTATTGGATATACTCTCCTCATAAATACTCATGTTTGCAAATTTTTTTCCCTTGTTCTTATTGAGGCATACATTGAGGGGGAGTTTTGCTGATGTGTCTTCATGATTTTGCATTCTACGTCATTTTTTTTTTTTTTTGTCATCATGAGTTTTATTTATGTATTCATATTCCACATATGCCTTGATATATTTTGTGAAGTGTTTCAGGAAACATAAAGACCTTTTGTCATTTTGTGACAAAAAAGGAGGAGTAAATATAGGGAGATGATGATGATGAGATTGGCTTGGCACTTGGTTTTTGTCACCGAATTGCCAAAGGGGGAGTTTGTTTGTATTTGTGTTGGCTTAATTCGGTTCCAAAATACAGAGGCTACTGTCTACGAGTTCAAACATTGATATAGAATGCTCCAGATCTAATCTCCACCGTTCATAATGTGGATTCATGTATCATGAACGTCCCTGCAAAGTTTCAGCTCAATCGGACCACAAACATTCATCGATCGAAGTTGTTGATCAAGGACCGACGGAATGTCCTTTGGAGGGGGTGTCCGGACATACTACTAGGCTGTTCGGACACCAATTCCAGCAAGCATGTTTTTTGCTCGGAAGGCTCTATCCGGACAGACACTAACCCTATCCAGACACCCTGTACCTATTATGCCAAAAAATGTGTTTTTAGTGGGCTCAGGTCTAGGGTTTGATGTACTGATATATATACATCATTATAGAAGAGAGATGTATGAATTTTCACCTCCAGAGAGCTCGTTAGAGGCTGTGCTAAGAGAGATCATATGTGGTGAGTATTAAATTGAATCTCTTAGAGTTTGAGTTATTCTTTTGATAAATCTATGGTTGATAAGTCTATCGAAAGGGTCCGGTAAAGGAGAATCACATTGAAGAAGATTGTGTGTGCAGAGACGAGTTGTAGGCTTGTCGATCTTACAGAGCCAAGGTCTCGCGAAGGGTTGTAAGTGTTCCTAGTGTCTGTAATCTCTGAATAATCTTTTAATAGTGATTTCCTGAGTTTGGCTGCCCGAGAGAGGCTTTACTTTTAGATTGATTTCTAAAAGGTTTTATTTTCGTACTCAAAATATCTGTGTCTGTCTCTTTATTACTTTATATATTTTGGTGATTGAATTGTTTATTGCTTCATAGTATTAATCCCGCATAAATTGTGATAAACAAGTTTTTAGAGTCGTTAAGCGTTTTTCAAGGTTTTCTAGACAGATTCATTTTTGTATAATCCATAGCTGACAAGATAAGCATTGTAGACTTATTTTGTAATAAAATCCATTTATCTTTTCTGGACATACGAGTTTATATTTATACATATATGCATTTTACTTGCATCTCATGAAATGAATATGCATACAAATATAAAGAGGTAAAACAAATAAATCACAAAACATATAAATCACATTATTCAATGTATGCAATGCAATCTCTAGCCTCTTCGGCTTTTTGAAGGACATGAACCTTTCATTTACGGCTATCAGGAGACACCTTCGGCTCGTTGGTTAGCACTTGGCTTCTTATTTTAACCTGGAAGGCTCCTTCGGCTTTCACTGTTAACATAAGACACCTTATAATTTTACAATCAACTCTAGGAAGACAAAAGGCTTCGTATTTAACCTGAGAGGCTCCTTCGGCTCCTACTGTTAACATAGAAAAACCTTCTTGCTTCATATTTAGTTAATCTCTTATTCTCAATGTTCAACAGTATGTAATAACATGCCTCTTAAAATCATTCTTTTATTCTCATAATCATCTCTTTTCATTTCGCAACTTATTTCAATAAATAAAAAAATAATTGAAAGCATATAATCATGTTATTCATAAAATATTCAAGCTTTATAAAATAATATTAGTCTTAGTAAGTAGTTATACTTACTAAAACAATATCATTCTCAGTAAGAAGTTATACTTACTTTTTTACTGTAAACTGTTTAGCTGAATTCCCGCTCTAACCCTTGATTCTAATATTTACTGAATTTAGCTCATCCGTGCGTGACCATATATTAGTTTAAAATTATATTTAAAAAGCCAAAATAACGACCTCTTAATTTCTCCCTATGCTCTATTCAAAATTGGACAGCATAACGCCATATATCTAAAATATTATAATGTCACTCAGGCATCATAACGACTATGTAGCGTTTACCACATTTTTTTTTTTTGGGCATTACTACGGCATTAGTATAATATTTATCTAGAACTTCTAATATTACTTGGGCATCACAACGGCACATTTGTAATTGATAAGCGCCGAATGTTACACATTCAAGCCCCTTAATTTGCATATGTTAATTCCTTAGCATTGTTATTTGTTTGATTTTGTTTTGTTTTTGTGTTTCAGGTCTCATTTGACAAACCATTGAAAATTGGGCTTAAAAGGACAATAATCTGAGCATTCTGGATCTAGGATCGAAGCGCACTTGTGCTCGAGCGTCTGCAGCCAGGGATCGAGTGCAATGAGCTCGAGCGCACTGCACTCGAGCGCACAAGACCTCGGATCGAGCGCACTCGGGCGTGTACAGTACGGCAAAAATCCTTTTCCAGCTTGGACTTGGTTTTCAGTCTCCCAATTGGACTGGGAGACTGACTTTCGATTTTCTGAGGATTTCTAGGGTTCTAGGACTCTCCTAAGCCCTATAAATAGGCCTCTAAGCATTGAGAAAAAAAGGACACACCGCCTCTTAAAGCTAAAATTTTAGTAAATTGTCTGTGGAGCCTAGAAGATCATGAGCAGCTAAACCCAATTGTGGGGTATTGATGTAGCCCTTTCCAAGCACAATGGTTTGATTGTATTTAATTTCTAGTTCTTTTATTTATGCATATTGATTGTATAACTCTGAGGATTGCTACAATTGATTTATGTTCTTCATATTAAATGCAATTGTTCTTAGATTCTAATTCAATATTAGTAAAATTCTTATCTTGTCTTAGAAATTATTTTATTATTATTGAACTCAAATCATTCTTATTTTCTGTGATCATAAGAATGATGGTTATACAATGGTTCTTAATCGACATGCAATCAATAGGGTTAGATAGACCATACCTAGGAAAGACGGATCATACTACACCCTAGTTTAGTGTAATTTAGGTAGACGATCCGTGCCAACCGAAGATCGGTTATGCTATTCCATTGATTGTATGAAATTATTTTTCAAGCATGTGTTTCTTGTTTGAATTATAATATGCATAGAATAAATAGCTAGAATTGAATACAGTTGACCATTGATATGCGGATCGTGGTGAAGTCAATACCCTACTCTCTTTCTCATATATTTACTTCTTTTATTTCCGTTTATTTTATGCACTTTAAATTCACACAAACAAGTCATTCTCTTTTAATTGAGTTAATTTTAATCTTCCAAATTTTGATAATTAAACCCCCGCAGTCCTTGAGGATCGACACCCTCTCTATAGCCGTATCGTACAAAGATTCGTCCTATTGCGAGTGGTTATTTTTATAATTGATATTTTTGGTCACAAAAATACCACAATCAGTAATATTTACAAGAATGATTGGCTATAATATTCTTCTCTGAGATATTCAATCACACTTTCCCATGTAATTTAGACATCATAACGACATAAATTAAATTCTAATAACTAGAATTGACATAAACTAAAGATAAAAGAATTATACCTAGCACTCTCACTTGAAGTAGCTCCAAAGCTTTAAGTTCTAAAGCTTATTACTAATATATATTTCTCACTCTCTAGAGCTTTTAGTACGTGAGAGAGGGACATGAATTTCTAAGTGAAAATTAATACATGGCGTGGGCTATTTATAGGTGAATTTTTGGGACATGGCTGGTATAAAACATAAAGGTTGATCGGACGACAAAACTTGATTGCCTTTATTTTTTTTTGTAGGTGTGAACAGTAACTCAAGCGTTGGAAAAATAATTATTTACTGCAACCTTTTTCCTTGTAGGTGTGAAGTCTTGTGTGTGGAGAAATTCCTTTATGCCAGCTGATGAACTAGGAGCTTTCAAGAAGGTTTTAGAAAAACCAATGCTGCACTAGGCATTCACCCATCTATAGCTTTTGGGAAATTTTTATCATTATTTTAATGTCCACTATATTGCACTCACTCACACTAATGAGCTTGAAGGTTCTAGTGTCCATGTGAATGCAATTGCATGTGTACGTACATGCTATATTAGGTGTAATATAATATAATATATTATAATCCATATATATATTTTGCTTATGTAATTGCTAAAGTAAGTGTAATCCATTTTCTTTTAAGTATAGTTAAATCTTGAATAACAAATTAATAATAATGCGAGTAAAAGCCTAGTTCGAACCAACTCCTTCTCAAATTGAACTGATAGCATAAAATTAGACATCAAATATATTTTCCTAATATATTTGATTTAACTTAAGACCAAAATTTATACTAAAGCATTCTTAGCAATCTTAATAAATTCCTCGGGTGTTACAAAATTCCTCCATGGATCACATCATTTTGCCTCATGCAGAGTTTACGTGCAAGCCCCACAAATAATTTTACCTCATCTTCCTCACATATTTTGAAAATTTCTTCCACCACATGGATAAATGTAGGGCCTTTTAAATTACTCTTTTGGATTTTCCTGACACACCCTCCCTAGACATCTCTTGCAGAGGGACAATCCCACAAAATATGGTAGCTGGTTTCTGCATCTAGCCCACAAATAGGACAGAGAGGATCCTTTATCACCTTTCTCCTGCATAAGTTATCATATGTAGGAAGAATCTCATGGCAAGCTCTCCACAAGAAGTTTTTTTTTTTTTTTTTTTTTTTTCTCCTATATTAGGGATTTGTAGCTGTCACAAGATGTGCCAGACCTCACTAAACCTCCGCCCATGTGGAACAACCAGCTTGTGCTCTTTCTTCAGTTTCCTTAGCCAAATAATATGCACTTTTGACAGAGAAGTCCCCCATTGCAGTACCCCTCCAGGTCAATACATCATCTTGATCGGTACTACTAATGGGGATTGACAAAATTGCTTGGATCTCCACCGGATTGAATAGTGTCTCTAGAAGCCCCAAATTCCACCAGTGATTATCCCTCTCAATAAGTGCACTAACAGTTGCGTCTGTGTCAAGGACACGTGGCCTTGATTGGATCATAATGTATCCGGGATTGGAATCCATTTATCCATCCAAATTTTTGTCATTTTCCCATTTCCTATCCTCCATATTAAACCCTCTTTAAGCAGGTCCCCGAACCCCATATGCTCCCCATGCAAAAAACAACGCATGGAAGACTTTTTGGACTCTAAATGTCTCTAGAGTGGTGAAAGTTTTTCTTTGAAAGGTAAGTAATAATTTGTTGCCACCTAAAGAAAACTTGCTTTAAAAAAGGGTGACTAAAGATTCTTTGTGTCCAATTTGTAAGGTGGAGGTGGAAAATGTATGTCACATTTTGTGGCTATGTCCATTATTAAGGGATGTATGGGAGGAAATGTACTAGAAATATTTAAAAAGGTATGGGAAAAATATATTTTACCTCTTGAAGTATTCATGCATTTATGTTTTAGCGCTCAATGTTAAAAAATCGACAAAAGACAAAAAATACCATCCGTCTATTTGGACAAACCAAGTCACGTGCGCGGTATGTGACATTTTTCAATCAAAACTTTCAAAAATGCCGTCGGGGGTAAAGTATAAACATAAATGACTTCGGGGGGTGGGGAGGGGGTAAAGTGTACATATAAACATAAACATAAAAAAATAAATTAACAGGAAAAACCAAAACTTAAAACAAAAATTTTATACACAAAATAAAAGTAAAAAACTAAACCTAAAACTTACACACACCAAAAAAATATAGGGAAAAATATAAAAAAGCCTCCCAAACTAACATCCGTTTGCGATAAAACCTCATAATGTTCGAAAGGTACTAAAGTAGCTCTTCAAACTACCAAAATATGTAAAAAAATGCACTTACTTTTTTTATATTCCTATAATACCCCTATTCTTTTAAAATATAAAATAAAAAGTTAATAATAAAAAACTAAACTATTTTTTAAAAAGAAAAAAAAAAAACCAATGGGGGAATAAATTGGAATAAATAAATAATTAGTCACTATAGTTGGCCTAAATTACAAATATCTTTATGTCGTACGAAAGTAAAATCAGATGTTCCTGAGATATTCTAAAAAAAAAAATTTAGTCCTCGAAGTCAAATTTCGTTAAAAAATTTGACAAATTCTGTTAAATGTCACGTCAACGCCAATACAAATGGCGACACATGTCATTCTTAATAAAAAATATAAATATATTAAACTAAAAAAATAATTAGTTTTTTAGTTTTTTATTTTATTAATTTGAAAAAAAAAAAAAAAGAGGAAAATGCAGTTTACTCCCTTGAAGTTTCAGAGGTTTTTCAATTTTAACCTAAAAGTTCAAAAATAGGCAATCTACCCCCTGAAGTTTCAAAAATTGGCAATTTAAACCTTCCATTACTAATTTCCGTTAAATTGGACGAAATTTTTTTCTAAAAAAAAAGCCTGAGGGTAATGATGTAATTTCATAGATTTTTGTCAATTTAGACGGAAAAATTAAACGGAAGGTTTAAATTGCCAATTTTTGAAACTTCAGGGGGGTAAATTGCCAATTTTTGGACTTTGGAGTTAAAATTGAAAAACCTCTAAAACTTCAGGGGTTAAACTACATTTTTCCCAAAAAAATATAATTTAGCTCCCCAAACTACCAACCATTTTCATTTTAGCCCCATAATGTTCAAAAAATGATAAAGTAGCCCTCCAAACTATCAACTAGTTACAATTTGGCCACTCTATTAGTCATTATCGTCAAATAGGATTAAAAATTGAAAAAAATGTTGTTTGTTCCCCTGAAGTTTCAGGAGTTTTTCAATTTTAACCAAAAAGTTCAAAAATTGGCAATCTACCCCCCTGAAGTTTCAAAAATTGGCAATTTAAACCTTCCATTACTAATTTCCGTTAAATTGGACGAATTTTTTTTTTAAAAAAAAAAGCCTAAGGGTAATGATGTAATTTCATAGGTTTTTGTCCATTTAGACGGAAAAATTAAACGGAGGGTTTAAATTGCCAATTTTTGAAACTTCAAGGGGGTAAATTGCCAATTTTTGAACTTTGGAGTTAAAATTGAAAAACCTCTAAAACTTCAGGGGGTAAACTGCATTTTTCTCAAAAAAATATAATTTAGCCCCCCAAACTACCAACCATTTTCATTTTAGCCCCATAATGTTCAAAAAATGATAAAATAGCCCTCCAAACTATCAACTAGTTACAATTTGGCCACTCCATTAGTCATTACCGTCAAATAGGATAAAAAATTAGAAAAAATGCAGTTTACCCCCCTGAAGTTTCAGGAGTTTTTCAATTTTAACCCAAAAGTTCAAAAATTGGTAATCTACCCCCCTGAAGTTTCAAAAATTGGCAATTTAAACCTTCTGTTTAATTGGACGGAATTTTTTTTAAAAAAGCCTAAGGGCAATGATGTAATTTCATAGATTTTTGTCCATTTTGACGGAAAAATTAAACGCAGGATTTAAATTGCCAATTTTTTAAACTTTAGGGGGGTAAATTGCTAATTTTTTAACTTTGGGATTAAAATTGAAAAACCCTTGAAACTTCAGGGAGGTAAATTGCATTTTCCCCTAAAAAATTCAATACTACGTCGTTTTGACAAGGTTAAGTTACTAAAATACCCTTTTGAAAAAAAAAAAAAAATGGCCCCCAAAACGACGTCGTTTTGAAGGAAAAAAAAAAAAAAAAAAAAACGGTGGTAACGTTTGGCCACCCCCAGGCCTGTTGGGGTGGTGCCCAGGACATGGGGGTGGCTGGGCGGCCACCCCCAGGCCTATAGGGTGGCCGGCCAACTACCCCTAAACCACCGTTTTTTTTTTTTTTTTTTTTTTTGTCAAAATGACGTCGTTTTTTTGGGTCATTTTTTAAATTGTTTTTTTTTTCAAAATGGCATTTTAGTAACTTAACCTCAAAAAACGACGTCGTTTTGCATTTTTCATCTTATTTGACGGTGTTGACTAACGGAGAGGCCAAATTGTAACTTTTTGGTAGTTTGAGGGGCTACTTTATCACTTTTTGAACATTATGAGGTTAAAATGAAAATGAATGATAGTTTGGGGGGCTAAATTATTTTAGTTTTTAAAAGAAGGGAAAATTACAGTTTACACCCCTAAAGTTGACAGCGTTTTTCAATTCGAACATCAAAGTTTCAATTTTTGCAATCCACCCCCACAAAGTTCCAATTTTTTTTTTTAAATTGGGGAAAATGCATTTTACCCCCCTGAAGTTTCAGGGGTTTTGCAATTTTAACCCCGAAGTTCAAAAAGTGGCAATTTACCCCCCTGAAGTTTCAAAATTTGACAATTTAAACCCTCCGTTTGTTTTTTCCGTTTAAATGGACGGAACTCGGCGCACGTGCTCCTCACGTGACATTTTCACTCAAAACCTTCCAATTTAGCCCTCAGTAATATTACATGATGAACCCAACCCCTTTTCAACCCCACCCACACACTTTGCTCGACATTCCCTCCAAACAAACCCACACACCCCCACGGAAGCACGACAAGGTGAAGAAGAAAGTTCCAAAGGCGTGCTCCTAGCCCAGCGACAGCAACGAAGTCCAAAAGTTCGCCATCTCCTCTCTTCGCCATTTCTTAAGAGGTATCTTTAGATTTCAAAATATTGGATAATGTAATGTTTTAGGGTTTTGTGTAGAGAACAAATTGGGGGTTTTGTTGGAATATTGATTAGGGTTGTTTTTGTTTAAGGGAATATTATATGCCTCTTATTTATTCTTCTTTATTATGGTTTAGCTTCCAATAAACATTACTTTTTCATGCTACAACGATTAATGGATGAACGGTTGTAAGCACTTGTAGCTTGGTTGGCCGTGGTTATTTTCTATGGTCTGAGGTAGTAGTTAATCAAATGCTACCTAATTAATTAAATAAGGAGAGGAGCAGCCAAAGCTGAACAATGTAAGTCTGAAACCCAGGCTGAAATAAGCTTCCTACACTCTTCTCCTTCTCTAATTATTTTCCCAAAAAAAGAATAGCGTAGGTTTCAGAATACGTTGGTCACATGCATGCATTATTACCCATTTGAAATGTGATAAACAATAAAACAAATGTGGAAGCGGACTAATTATGTATTACTATATCATGTAGAATGGATACCTCAAATGAAGGTGCAAGCTCATTTGGAAGCTCATTTGGAAGCTCGTTTGGTTCAGCTCATAGCAGTGGTTCATCTGCGGTGCAGCGCGTTTGCTTCTGTGAGCGGCCGACTATTGTCAAAACAGCCAACACTGAGAAAAACTTTGGAAGGAGGTTTGTGAGTTGCGAAAACTGGAAGGCAAGTACTTGATATTTTATGTAATCAATATATGAACTGTCATTGTTTACTGCTTTTGTTTAGTTTATTCAATTAGTTTCGGTTGGTAATTGTTAGTTGTAATGTGTTTTGTAGATTAACCAAGACTGTGGTTTCTTTGAATGGCTTGATCCTAAAATGTGCTCTTTCGGTAAGAAGGTGGTACATCGTTTGCATCAAAGGCACGAATATTTAGAGGCTCAAGCGAAACGATATGAAACATTGGTTGAAGTTGAAGTTGGGAAGGTAAGAGCAGAACATGAGAAAAAAACCGTGCAGCTGAAGGCAGAAATGGAGAGTGAAGCTCGTCATATGAAGGAACAACTGGTGAATGAGATATCTCAGTATCGTAAACAACTCGAGATTGTGGACATAAAGATGAATGCAATGAAGAAGAATTACCTTACAATCATTGTATGTTCATGTATGGTAATGATGTGTGCATTATTCATGTTGTTATTTGGATACATTCCCAATGGTCACCACGTCTGCAAATTACGTCGTGTGATGCTATCCTGAGGTTGGTCGTCATGGTTGAGCTGGTGGAACGTGGTGTAGTTTTTTGTTGTGGTTTTGTGATATGTTAGTATATTTACCAATGTGTAATATGATAGAACTATATAGTCGTATGTGAAGTTATTTTGTCTATGACATTAGTCGATATGTTGGATCATGAATCCATTAGTCCCATGGGGATTTGTTCACTTTAAATACATTAGTGTCATGTGTTGTTTGGAGGATTTTTTTAAATTTTTTACTTTTTTATTTTTCATTTTTTGGGCAATGAGCAATATGTTGTTGCCACGCTTTCCATAAATCATGGTATAAGCTAAACCTTAGAAGCTTTCCATAAATCAGGGTTTATTTAATCGGAGTTATTTTGTTTTACAGGTATTAGTCCGTGTTTGATCATGAATTTGCAATTCCATTAGTCCCACGTGAGATTTGTTTAGTTAAAAGGCATTAGTTCCATGTGGGATTTGTTTAGTTTAAGGGTTTAGGGTTTAAGGTTTAGGGTTAAATCGTAAACCCTAAATTTGACCTCAACCCTAGTTTAACTCCATTAGTCCCAAGTGCGATTTATGTTGCATTATTATGTAGTACGCGATATAGTGTTGAAGACCTTATTGTGTTCAACATCTTTCAATAAAGATCCTCAAACTAATAACAACATACGAAAACTACCAAAGGTATAAATTTGATTAAAGATACTCATATAAAAACAATATACCAAAAATAATACAAATAAAGTTGTACATTACATTGAAATATCCTCATACCAAATCAATAAATGAAAAAAAAGACCAAGCTTTACATTACCATTGCAATTTCCTCATATCAACACAACATACCTAAAATAATACCAAAACTGCAAATTACATTCAAATTTCCTCACTCATACCAACACAACATACCTAAAATAATACCAAATCTGCAAATTACATTCAAATTTCCTCACTCATACCAACACAACATACCTAAAATAATACCAAAGCTGCAAATTACATTCAAATTTCCTCACTCATACCAACACAACATACCTAAAATAATACCAAATCTGCAAATTACATTCAAATTTCCTCACTCATACCAACACAACATACCTAAAATAATACCAACAGAACATACCTCAAACGAAAACAACATACGAAAACTACCAAAGGTATAAATTTGATTAAAGATACTCATATAAAAACAATATACCAAAAATAATACAAATAAAGTTGTACATTACATTGAAATATCCTCATACCAAATCAATAAATGAAAAAAAAGATCAAGCTTTACATTACCATTGCAATTTCCTCATATCAACACAACATACCTAAAATAATACCAAAGCTGCAAATTACATTCAAATTTCCTCACTCATACCAACACAACATACCTAAACATCGTCATACCAACACAACATACGAAAAATAATACCCCTGCTGTAAATTACATTCAAATTTCCTCATACAATAACAATACGCAAACTACATACCAAAACATGTAATTGTTTTGGACTTAGCAACCAACATAAAAACAGCATACCATTGTACTAAACTTAGCAACCAACATACCAAAATAAAGTTTGATTGTACTAAACTTAGCAACCAACACACCAAAACATGTCATTGTACTAATCTTAGCAACCAACATAGCAAAACAACATGTGATTGTACTAAACTTAGCAACCAACACACCAAAACAACATGTCATTGTACTAATCTTAGCAACCAACATAGCAAAACAACATGTCATTGTACTAAACTTAGCAACCAACACACCAAAACATGTCATTGTACTAATCTTAGCAACCAACATAGCAAAACAGCATATCCTTGTACTAAACTTAGCAACTAACAAACCAAAACGACCTATTTACATGTCATTATACATAACACCTAACATACCACAACCAACATCGTAATAATTTACAAGTATAAAACATCTGCCTATGGCTTCCAATCTGGATTTTTTCGTTTCCTCTTGGCCTCCATAATTTCTATTCCTTTTTGTACTGTTCTCACAATGCGCTTTCCTTTCACTTGGTTTGACGATGAAGAAGCATTTGCATCACCTCTGCCTGCCACAGACGGCGTTCCACCATCCCTTGCTGCCCCACCCCTGCGTACACCACCCCTGGCTGCAGCACTCCTGGCTGCAGCACCCCTGCGTACACCACCCCTGGCTGCAGCACCCCTGGCTGGACCACCCCTGGATGCACCACCCGTTGCTGCCCCACCCCTAGTTGCAGTTGAACCAGTTGAACCACCTCTTGTTAATGGGCCTTTTCTTACAGATCCTGAAATTCGGCCACCCCTAGTCAATGGCCCTCTTCTTGCAGCAGTTCCAGTTTGACAGTCATCTTCAGTTAAGTCAATGTGTATTGGGCCAGTGTTTTTTTTTGGGAAAACTGTGACAAATACCAGCTATTCGATCCGAATGGCGAGTCCTTGTTGCAGGCCCTCCTATGGACAACTTAGGAAATAGTAGATCATCTAGATCATCTGTTAAGGGTCCAAGTGGGTCACCCCATGATGGAGGTAGTTCAATACCTGCACCAAATCCATGTTCAAGTATAGCTGGTCTACGTGGAGATGAGCCTTGGCCTTCACTAGCAACTCCAGTTGCAGGTGATACGCCCTCTTCATCAGCAGCTGCAGGAGGGGGTGATACTCTTTCTTCCACACCACCACCGGCGGGTGGGAAATCTTTGCGTACATGGGCAAATCCGGGGGGGGGGGGGGGGTGTGTGCTCTCGCTCGTCAACAAGATGCGGGATGTGGATTTCCTTTCTCTTGGAATGTGCACCAACACTTGTAGATGCTTTGCTCTTTGATATGCCCTTCTTCTTTATATGTAAAAAGAAACAATAAAAATAAAACATATCAGAAAATAAGTTACATAAAAGACAAGACAATTATGAGGGTTCAAAACAAAAAAATAAATAGAAATCATTTGTTTGGGATACTGTTTTTAACTACCTTAAAAATAGTAGCCGACTGTGGACCAAGTAGTCCACCACACAATTCCCTAAGCAAAGACATTTCCTGCTAAAATAACACAAAATTTGTTTTAGCACAATTGGAACAATAAATTGTTAAATGGTGGACTACAATAATACCAAAACACTTAATAAACTAAATACAATAATACAAAATAATTAAAGTACCTTCTCTGTAACTTTTTGTTTCCCTTTGGTCCCTTTAGGTGTACTGTCGCCATCCCTTTGTGACTACACACATAATAACAAAACTATATTTAGTATCACAAGCATACCATGTATAAAAGTAAATAAATACGATTTCCTTCAAGTACCTTCTCCAAAACTTTTTGTTTGCCTTTGCTCGCATTAGGTGTACTAGAACCAACCCTATGTGACTGCACACATAAAAACGAAAATAGGTTTAGTATCACAATATTACCATGTATATAAGTAAATAGGAACTCCTTCCACTACCTTTTGCACAATTGTTTGTTTGCCTTTGCCTTTTGTCGCTTTAGGTGTTTTCAACCCAACACTTCGTGACTACACACACAACATCAAAAACAAGTTTAGTATCATGCATAAGAACGAACTATAAATATTATAAAACATATGTTTATTAAATATGAGCTATATGTATGAGAAACTTACAATTGGTGTATCCGACTTCTTGCTATTGGATGCTTCACTTCTATTGGTTGGACATGCCCTTTTATTGTGTCCAACCCCGTTACACTTCCCACATCTCATTCGCGCTCCGTACTTCCTCATCCGATATGGATTTCTTGGGTCCCTGCTCTCATCGGGTGCCCTTCTCCTTAGCTTCTTTGGTCGACCCGGGGCAATTCTTCCTCTTGGAGGCTCCAACTTATCATGACTTGTTTTTATCCACTGTTCCTCACTGGGCATTGGGTATATTACTGGAGCATATGCCTTCTTGTAGACCTCAATAGTAAAGCACTCATCAACATAGTCTTCAGGGTCCCCACAATCATAGAGTATAGCTGCCACTGCATGGGAACATGGGATTCCAGTAATTTCCCACTGCCTACAACCACACCTTCTTCTACCAAGGTCTACCACATATTGTCTATTATCCGGACAAGTAACTTCAAACATAGAATCACCAGCATACTGTGCAATGCAGTCAATTGCTTGCAACCCAATTTCTTCCAACTTTGCAACAATCCTGGGGGTTAACTTCCCAGTCAACTTCTTTATCCCTTCCCTCTTAACTTGATATCTCCGCATCAGCTTCTTCCGTATCATCTCCAACATGGTCAACATGGGCTTCTCACGGGCCTTCAAAATATATGAGTTGAAACACTCACAGATGTTGTTGACTAGGAGGTCGCACTTGGGGTAGTCACTAAACCATGCCCTAGACCATGTACTAGGGTCAATCTGACTCAAATATTCATACGCGGCTTCATTCATCTTCTTCAACTCTTCCATATGATCATTGAATTCATATTCTGTGTATGAAGAGGCTGCAGACCACAACTGTTCCTTCAGTGCCAACCCTCGATGCCCCCCAATGTCTCTAAAGTTGGCATATAAATGCCTAACACATATTCTGTGATCAACCATGGGCATAACAACCTCAAAAGCTGGCATTAGACCCTACCAAAAAAAAATATATATATATATATTATGTTACCAAAACAGTTGTCAAACAAATTGCATGAATATTTAAGTTGTGAACAAGAAAACAATTTACCTTCTGTCGATCTGAAATGAATGTAGGCCTAGCATGCCTGTCATGGGTACCAAGATCAGAGACAAGGGTTTCAAGGAACCAAATCCAGCTGTCTTTAACCTCGGCTTCGACAACCGCAAAGGCAATTGGGTACATGTTGTTGTTCCCATCCCTTCCAACTGCAGAAAGGAGTTGGCCCTTGAACGGTCCTTTTAGGAAGCACCCATCTACCCCAATGATCGGCCTGCAACCCTCCAAAAAGCCTTTCTTCATGGCAGCCAAACAAACATATAGTCTTCCAAAATTTGGAGGCAAATCGGGGTTTGGTCTATCAACTTTCATAACAACACAGCTTCCACTATTAGTATGCCTCAATGTTTCACAATAGTCCCACAACCTACCATATTGGTCCTCAAGATTCCCATACAATCTTTGTTTGGCCTTCCTCCTAGCTCTGTACATTATACTTGGGCTCACATCAACACGCCATTTCTCCTTCACTTCATGTTGGATTACATCCAACGGCATGTTCGGCTAAACCCTAAACTTGTCAATGAGATTCTGTGCTATCCAAGAAGAGTTGACAATGGTGTTTCGGTATTTTCGACCACATATGTGTTTAGACTGTACTGATCTTACTTGAAATGATTCTTCATCAGGCATCTTCCTTCCATACACCCTGTACTTACATTTCGCATCCCTGCATACCGCTACACACCTCATTGTTTCATTTTTCGTAAATTTGACATCCTTTCCCCTCTTCACATTGTACACCCTCACAGCTTCCCTAAACATTTGAATGTTTGGGAATTTCATCTCAAGTTTAATGACTGGATCCACTAGATCCATAGCATGAAAGTCGACTGCACGTGCAGATTGTGTTTCACAATCTTCATCACTGATGACTGGCGACGCAAGTATATCACTCCTAGCCATTTCGGAGTTGTCATCATCATCATCATCATCATCCCCTTCACCTCCGAGAACACCAGCATCACCCTCACCCTCATCATTATCATGTTCATCACCTCTATCATCATCACCCTCACCCTCATCATTATCATGTTCATCACCTCTATCATCATCACCCTCGTCATTACCTCTATCATGTCCATCGCCTATAGCATCCTCACCCTCTTCAACACCTCTGTCATCCCCATCCTGTTCCTCTTTCTGACTATTTGGTTTTGTATTTGATGGTCTAGCCCCACTATCAATGTCATCAAGATCTACATCAAAAAGATCTTCATCATCACTAATCCTATCACGCCACCAAGGGTCATTAGGGTCAACCCTCCCTCCATCCTCATCTTCATCCTCCTCATCTTGTTCATCAACTACACCCTCTCCGAAAGAAACAACAAATAAGTGAACTACGTTATGACCAGTGTGCTTAGCAACCATAAATAGTACATTATGGTCAGATGTAATCAAATGCAAGCCATTGACTAAACTTTTACCAGGTTCTTGAAAAAAGATTAAATCCCCCGACTTGTACCCATAATGTCGACATATGCCTTCCAATTCGAAATATGACAACTCATCAGGGTCAACACTCTCTGTATGTACTGCCACATCACCCCCCACGTACTCACATCCAAGTGTCCTGTTGAATCTACCACCATGGTGGACCTCAAACAATAGCCTTGAATTGGCCATCCTACAAAGTGAAATAAACATTTTTAGTGAATAATTTGATTCAATTGGCCATCCTAAACTAATAATTTGAAATTAATTTCAAACTCAATAACGTGTCACATATAGGCGATGCAATAGAAATCCAATTTTAAGTGAATATAATCACAAGTGTAACAAGGAGATGGAGCATATGATGATGATTTGTAAGTCATATGTTCAAGTCATTCAAGATTGTAGCTTCATTATAAAAACAGAGAGATATGTATAGCCAAACACCAATACTGTTTTTACTTTAAATTCCAACCAAAATCAATATGTGGTTGCTTACATTTGTCCCTCATCCAACTTCCAAGTATATATATATATATGTGTGTGTGTGTGCATCTCATCCAAATAAAGTTTGATTCACAACATAGAATTGACATTTCCCATTGCAATTTTCAGAAATGGGGGTTCAAAAATTGTGACTCAATTGGAAGAAGTAGAAAAAAAATCCAATTTTAAGTGAATATAATCACAAGTGTAACAAGGAGATGGAGCATATGATGATGATTTGTAAGTCATATGTTCAAGTCATTCAAGATTGTAGCTTCATTATAAAAACAGAGAGATATGTATAGCCAAACACCAATACTGTTTTTACTTTAAATTCCAACCAAAATCAATATGTGGTTGCTTACATTTGTCCCTCATCCAACTTCCAAGTATATATATATATATGTGTGTGTGTGTGTGTGTGTGTGTGTGCATCTCATCCAAATAAAGTTTGATTCACAACATAGAATTGACATTTCCCATTGCAATTTTCAGAAATGGGGGTTCAAAAATTGTGACTCAATTGGAAGAAGTAGAAAAAAAATCCAATTTTAAGTGAATATAATCACAAGTGTAACAAGGAGATGGAGCATATGATGATGATTTGTAAGTCATATGTTCAAGTCATTCAAGATTGTAGCTTCATTATAAAAACAGAGAGATATGTATAGCCAAACACCAATACTGTTTTTACTTTAAATTCCAACCAAAATCAATATGTGGTTGCTTACATTTGTCCCTCATCCAACTTCCAAGTATATATATATATATGTGTGTGTGTGTGTGTGTGTGTGTGTGCATCTCATCCAAATAAAGTTTGATTCACAACATAGAATTGACATTTCCCATTGCAATTTTCAGAAATGGGGGGTTCAAAATTGTAACTCAATTGGAAGAAGCCTAAACCCTAAAAAAAATTCCCCCCAAAAACCCCTAGAAGATGGTCCAAAATTAATTGCAAAATTGGGGCATACCGACAAAAAATGATGAACCCAAAATATTCAACACTAAACCCTAACCCCAAAACCAATATTGCCCCAAAACCCCAAATAAACAAAAAAGCCTAGTACATGGTCCAAATTACTTGCTAAATTGGGGCATACCGACAAAATATGATGAACCCAAAATAGTCAACAATTCACAATAACCCCAAAACCAATATTGCCCCAAAACCCCAAATAAACAAAAAAGCCTAGTACATGGTCCAAATTACTTGCAAAATTGGGGCATACCGACAAAAAATGATGAACCCAAAATATTCAACACTAAACCCTAACCCCAAAACCAATATTGCCCCAAAACCCCAAATAAACAAAAAAGCCTAGTACATGGTCCAAATTACTTGCTAAATTGGGGCATACCGACAAAAAATGATGAACCCAAAATATTTCACAATTCACAATATTCGGGCATTGTAAACCCTAAACAATTCAACACCCTAAACCCTAAACCCCCAAAACTCCCAATTTTACAAAAAACCCTAAAGTAGATGGTTGATAATTAGTTGTAAAATTGGGGCATACCTAGATAGCAACCGAAATTTATGGGCACAAGTTGTTTGCTTTCTGCTGTCCCCTTTCTCCACGCAATGGGACCACGAACAAGGGACCACGAACGGGGGACCACGAACAACTTCACCGAAATTGTCGCCTGGGTGTTGTCGTGATGTGTCGTGTGGGTGGGGTAGAAACGAAAGGAGACCACGCGATTTGCTGCTTCAATACACGAGGGGACCACGCCTTTGGAACTTTCTTCTTCACCTTGTCGTGCTTCCGTGGGGGTGTGTGGGTTTGTTTGGAGGGAATGTCGAGCAAAGTGTGTGGGTGGGGTTGAAAAGGGGTTGGGTTCATCATGTAATATTACTGAGGGCTAAATTGGAAGGTTTTGAGTGAAAATGTCACGTGAGGAGCACGTGCGCCGAGTTCCGTCCATTTAAACGGAAAAAACAAACGGAGGGTTTAAATTGTCAAATTTTGAAACTTCAGGGAGGTAAATTGCCACTTTTTGAACTTCGGGGTTAAAATTGCAAAACCCCTGAAACTTCAGGGGGGTAAAATGCATTTTCCCCTTTTAAATTCGACAAATATTATCCCAAAATTTCCATATTGCCCCTGATTTTTATTTTTATTATTTTTTTATTTAAAAAAAAAAAAACAAATTTGGGGGTGCAAAAATGGCCAGATGGCCAAAGGGGTGGCTACGACGAAACTGATTTTTTTTTAAAAAAATTTTTTTTTATAAAAAATAAAAAAAAATAAAAATTAGGGGCAATATGGGAAGTTTTGGATAAAATTGATCAAATTGCAAAAATTTAAAACTTTGGGGGTGGATTGCAAAAATTGAAACTTCGGTGTTCGAATTGAAAAATGTTGTCAACTTTAGATGGGTAAACTGTAATTTTTCCTTAAAAGAATAAGAAATGAGGGTGGCAGAAACCACCCCAAAATGGGTTTTGAGAGTGGTCGAAACCATCCCATATAGGTTTGGGGGTGGCCGAGCCACCCTCATTTGGTTGGTCTGGGGCTAGTATGGCCAAACCATTTTTTTTTTTTTTTGTAATTTTTAGGTTTTTATTATTTATTTATTTTTTTAAAAAAAAAAATTGTATAGAAACCATTTTGTTTTTTTGTTTTTTGTTTTTTGTTTTTTGTTTTTTTTTAAGTTTTAAGTTTAGTTTTGTTTATTTTTTTTTAGTTTTAGTTTTTTTCTTTTAATTTATTTTGTATATAAACCTTTTGTTTTAAGTTTTAGGTTTAGTTTAGTTTTCGGTTTTTGTTTTATTTCTTTTTTTGGAAAAATTACACTTTACCCCTTAAAGTTTAACTCGATTTGTAATTTGACATTCGATGTTTAAAACTTTGCAATGTGCTTCAACAAAGTATTAAAAATTTGTAATGTGTCGTTAACAATTTATGTTTTCTCTTAAGGAATGATTGAAAATACCTAATTACCCTTATTTTTTATTTAAAAAAAAAAACCAAAAAAAAGGAAAGAAATAAAAATAAAAATAAAATTTTGGGTGGTGGTTGGCCACCCCCTTTGGCCATGGAGGTGGCCCACCCCACAACCCATGGAGGGTGGCCGAGCACCCTCAATGGGCCAAATGAGGGTGGCCGAAACCACCTCCAATCCGGCCATTTGGGGGTGGCGAGCCACTCTCATGGCCCATGAGGGGTGGCCGACCACTCCCAATTAATGGTGGTTGAAACCACTCTCAATTCGGCCATTTGGGGGTGGTCGTAGCTAACCCTAGTTTTTTTTTTTTTTTTAATTTTTTTTAAATTAAGGGCATTTTTGGAATTTCTTAAAATAATTAGGGTAATTTTGGAAATTTCAGACCAAAAAATGCAAGTGCCTTGCACATGCGCAATTTTCCGTTAAATTGGATGGAAATGGTTAATGGAGTGGCTACATTGCAAATTTTTGATACTTTGTTGGGATACATTGCAAATTCTTAAACATTGGAAGTTAAATTGCAAATTGGGTGAAACTTTTGATGAGGTAAAGTATAATTTTCCATTCTTTTTTTATTTTTTACATAAGCTTTTTTATTTATTTATTTTTTTTTTTTTTTGTTTACACTTTGCGCTGAAGTCATTTTTGTTTACACTTTACCCTTGGAAGACATTTTCGAAAGTTTTGGTTAAACAAGGTCACGTGCCAAATGGACGGATTTGATAGACTGTTGGTGTTTTTTGCCAACTTTAAATACATTGTGGGGGTCTTTCATCGATTTTTAAACATTGAATACCAAAGCACAAATGCGTGAATACTTTAGGGAGTAAAATATATTTTTTCCAAAAAAGTTTTAGTGGTGGGGATGACTTTCTCGAGAATGAGGAATTCGAATTAATAGTCCCAGTGCTAGACGGATTTGGCTTAAGAGAAATGCAATGGCATTTGGAAGAGATCCCAGTTCAAAATTAAATGGGATATGACTATTGATAAGAAAAAAAAAACAGAAGAAGACGATGATGGGTGTGGGTGTGTGTGTGATTGTTAAAGACCATGAAGGAAAGGTTTTAGCAACAATATGCTCTTCTAAGCTGCACATAATTAATCCAATTGTTGCGAAGGCTTTTGCGGTAAGGAAGGTTGTGGAATTTGACATAGATATGGGCCTACATAATATTATTTTGGAGGGTGATGCTCTAGGGATTGTATATGCGTTCCGCAAATAAAACCAATCTTGGAGCAGGTATGGTAGCTCATCTTTTGGCGAAGTTGGCTCTCTAATAATTTGTGAAAAAAGTTTTCAAGAGGTAACTTAATTGGCTGGGACCACGTCTAATGAAGCGGAGGTTATTAGTTCGAATCATTCTCCCCCTCTTGTATGGACATGTAAGAAAAAAAAAAAATTGTTAAAAAAATTTGAATGGAAAAATATCCAAACTCATTCATGTGATTGTAACTTCATAAAGTTTTTTTTACCAAATACGAAAAAACAATAAACCCATCTTATTTTATATTAAAGTTAAAATTAGTCGGACGTGCTAAAAGGGTCGCCCACAGTAAGCAAATCCTAATCCAAACCAAAACCTCCCGGACTCCACACCCACCTCTCAAATTCAGTTAAGAATACATCTCAATTCCGAACTGTATGATAGTAAACACAGCGTACTAGAAAAGCGAGTCCAGAAGACGCACATTCTTACCTCTCTATCTCTCTCTCTCGCTCTCAAAATAGAAGGAAAATCCGGTCATTTATTATTTATTGTAACAATTCCTTTTCTCTTTCTCTCTCTCTCTCTCTATCTCTTCGACTACTCGTTTTCTCAACTCAGTCTCGGAAGCTTTTTAGGACTCAGTCGGAATCGCTCCGTTTCAGAGGTGGTTTACAGTTGCAGGGACTGAGTCAACTTGGTCACACAGTCCTATGGTGAGCCCCAAACCCGCTAAGTTTCGCTTGGTTTATTTTCATTTTCCATTCAATTAAACTTCGAAATGCAACATTTTTTTAGTAATTTTTAGCTTTTTTTGTACTATTGCATTGGAATTCGGAGTCTCCGAGGCAAATTTGGTTTGTTTTAGTTGTTAATTTCAGGGAATTTGAGTTTTTGCAATGTGGTTGTGAGTTTTCGAATTTGTCAGTTAAAAAAGAAATTTTGTCTTTGTCTAGGTATCTATAATTGTTACTATTTCTAGAAACATGTTTTTGGTTGAATGTAAAAATTAATAGTGTCACTGTGTTATTTATTTATTTATTAATATGTATGCTCTTGTTTGTATGCTTGAATTGCATATGGTGGATAAAGTCTTAGTTTGAAAAGAAAACAGAGCTCACTTGGAATTATGTATTTATTTATTTTTTGTTCATGTGTTTTGGGTGCTCAGTTTGTGTATTTGAGTTGCATGTGGTGGATTTTCCATGGAAACAGTGGTTGGAGTTGAGGGGAATGATGAAGGGCAGGTCGAAGAAACTGGGGTTGAGAAAGGTAGCTCTGCTCTGTCTTCGCCAAAGCAGATTGCCGATCCGGTTGTCTACAAGCTTGTCCGGGTATATATATATAGTTTTTTATCACATACTAAATGTATGTAGTTATGTGTGTGTGTGTGATCATCTTGTTGCTGATGTTGTTTTTATTTATATATAAACTGAAAGGAAAACAACTGTTCTCTCTTGTGCATGAAAAATGTTGAATTGGGGGTTGCTTGAGATGTAAATGCAAATTGAATGCTCTTTTTTGTTGTTGTTTTATATAAAAAATGTTGTTGAATATGAAAGGCTTGTTTTTATGTGGTATTCTGCTGAGTGCAACTAGAAGCAGCTCTTTAGGGCAAAGACTGTTATGCTTTTCAGCTGGTAGTGATGTCTTTGATGTTATTGGTACAAAGAATTAATATAAATTAAATCTGAAGAAGATATATCAGCGAAGGAGAGATGGAAACCAACTAGGTAACGTTCCTCACCCTCAAGCACACTACAGTTCAGCTCTGTACTTCACATCAAAGACTGTGGAGCTGCTTTCCAAGCTAGTGGATTATTTTTATTTTTCTGTCCCTCACCTGCCTCTCCAGCAGGACATCATTTTGAACACCATACTAGGCACCCAAGGGACCCCAAGAAGGACAGTACTAAAGACGAGCTCTGTGAATGTTAGTGTTACTTGCATTTTGTTCCTAGAGTGCAGTTTGTCCGTTTCCTTCACTTTGTGCTTCTAATGGGTTTCATAGAATTGAAAGTTTTTATATGTATTTCTGCTTGTAACCTAAAATTGGACTCCATCACATGTTGTGGATTTTCTTTATTCAAGCGTAGAACATAAAAGGTCCGGCTGGTCCCCATCTCTCTTAGAGAGGTTTTGCCATGCCACAATGTGCTTTTATCTCAAATGGAATGGACCAAAGGATGCTGGTTGTTTTTGTTTTGTTTTTTTTTCTCTCATCTTTACTTTCTGTTTGTGGTTAAGGATTAGAATCATTTTCAATAGCTTGTGATTTTTTTTTCTATGATTCAATCAATTTTTATTATAAAACGCTAAGGGACGCAATCCAAGTACACAAATTATATAAAAGAGACCCTCAATTAGGGAGAAGAAGAGGAACAGAAATCCAAAAATTCTGAAAAATTAGAAAAGCGAAAACTATTGTGAGTCTCCATCCAAACATAGAGAGATTTGAACTTAATAGCTTTTAACTATAACACTGTTCTCCCACAAGCTTCGAAGTTCTGAGCATTCTGCTCTCTTTAGATGCAATACATTAAGCACAAAGGACTCATCCTCCAGGCTTCTAATCTATGGCGTCTTCCCAATTGACCTCTCCAGCAAGCCAACAACTCTAGCACCATTTGAGGCATAATCCACTCCAAACCAAAAAGGTGGAAAATCAAAACCCACAAATCTTTAGCCACTTCATAGTGGAGAAGAAGATCTATGGTCTCTATGCACTTCTTGCACATTATGCACCTATCCATCACTATGACGTGTCTCTTTCTCAAGTTGTCAAAAGTTAAAATCTTTCTTAATACCACCGTCCATACAAAAAAATGCTACTCTCAAAAAAGTCTTATTTTCCCCTCACTTGGGGAGGGGGAGGGGGAGGATCTAACATCGAACGTTTGCCTTTTGGAGGGGATTCAACCGATTTTATCCTCGCCACCTCGTCTCAATCTGAGAGAGTACAAGAGGTTAAAGAACAAAGAGACCAACTCCACCTCCCTATCAATCACTGGAGTGGTAAAAGTAATATTCCTCTGAAGAGTGTCATTAATAAACTGCACATGTTCTGCCACCAAAGCCTCCTTATAGTGAGCAATGCTAAACACCTTCGGAAAAACAGCCTTCAAGGGTTGGTCCTTGCACCATAAATCGTACCAAAACCTGATCTTAGACCCATATCCCACCTTTCCTTTATGCAAGTTAGATCTTATGTGGAAAGTGCATCCTTTGAGTTCTTTTCTCTTTGCAAAAGGAAAAGGTAGTGTGCGTGTGAAAGGGAGGGCCTTATTATTAATCTTTTCCTGTGATTGTTTTCTGTCTCGCCTTACTTCTACAGAAAGCCAAAACAAATTGAAAGAAATTTAGTTCTACATCTATGCTCTCCTCATTCTTTCCTTTGCCCCCTATTTGTTTCCCTCTACTTAAATTGAATGTATTTGAATTGCGTTGAACAATTTTGTTGTTTTTTTGAGGGCTTTTGGGCTTCTCTGGGTGTTTGTTTTTGAGGGTTTTGGGTGGGTCTGTCGAGGTTCTTATGTGGGTGAGCTTCGGTTTTTCTTTTTTCTAGTTAGGTGTTTCAGCTTGTATGCTTCCAGTGTACGTAGGGGTGTCTTACGCTTTTAATAAAACTTGATTATTACTTATCAAAAAAAAAATTTGTTGTTTATCTTTGCAATTGGTGGTGACGCAATTAAGGGAAGACTTTAATGACTTCAAACTCACAAATGACACAGCAAAAAAATAAAATGAGAGGGAAATAAAATAAAGGACATCCAACTTTCAATCTTGGTGTGGTAGTACCTAATTTTTTATTTTTTATTTTAAAGTAAAAAGGTTTAGTGGTTCGTATTAACTTCTTATTTGCGTTCATCTTACTTCCCATCTTAGTATGCTCTGATATCTTATCTGATCTCCAGGTTGAAGGAGATGGGAGATTAGTGCCCGCGACAGATGACGAAGTAATGGAGGTGGAGGATTTTCTTGAAGATGACAAGAGTGAAATGCATGAGGTTGCTGACGGTGGGCAGACTGTAAGGAACATATGCAATGGAGGGTCATCCCCTGGGAAGAATCAGTTAGAAAGCTCAGGTCTGCTTGTGATACAATTACTACTACTTCTTCCTCTCTTAGTTTTATAATTATGGTTCATTTTGAACAATGATATAAAGTAGATAGATACAGATGTGTACTCTGCATACTGCTGGAGTGAGGACAATTTGCTGCAAGCGCAGCGAATTTGGATATGACTAGGCTGGACAATTTGGATCCAATTTGCTGCAAGTGCAGTTTTTGGGTTTTATTTTGAGATTGAATTTTTTTTCTTTATTTATTTTTTTTTTTTTGGGGGGGGGGGGGGGGGGGGGGGTTGGTTTCCAAATTTTGATTCCTTCTGATAATGTGAAACCTTATTCTAATCATTGGTTCTCTTCAAGTTACAGATTCTCTCATGGCTGTTGCCATAAGGGCCAAGGTTTATGTAACAAAGAATTATATGAGTTTTTAGATGTTTTGTAGATGAAATCTTGAAAGTCCAGTACTGGAACAGATCTTGCATTATCAGTAACTTGGTTCACTAAATCATTCAGACACATGTTTTTTATCTTATGTTTCTGTTCCATTTGAGTTTCTGTATCTGAATGAGCAATATATGACAGGTTTGTTGAAGTCCGAGAACTCAGAAGCTGATGCTGGTAAAGTAAATGCACAGCTTGAGGTATTGGTTTCTCTATTCTTTTTTTCTTTGTTGGGATGTAGGTTCCTGCTCTGTTCCAGCATTGAATGGATTATTGATTAGCTATCATTACTTGTATGACTCTTGCCATAACCACTTGTTTTGAACAGCATTAATTGTATGACTCTTGCCATAACCACTTGTTTTGAACAGCATTAATTGTATGACTCTTGCCATAACCACTTGTTTTGAACAGCATTAATGCTGCTATAAAATATCCTATCTCTTTTTATTGTTTGGTTTATATTTTTAATATTGTGGTACTGGTTAAAAATCATTAGTTGAGGTGATTCATGTGCAACTTTATTAAGTTATTAAATCTAAATGAAAATTATTGCACTTTTTAATTACTATATAAGTTCATGGAGACCACCTGTGGTGCACCATTTTTACCTAGATTTGTTGTAGATTTATCATTTTCTTTAGAGTAAATTTATTTTCTAGATGGTGTTGCTGCAATATTTTTTATTTACTTCTTTAGATTTCTTACTATTATTTCACTGTTGATACGGGTTCTGTTATGCTGGATAGATGAGTTTCTAGTCAACCTTTTCAGCTGATCCATTCATGCAACAATTGAACTATGTATGGAAGGCCGTGCTACAAGGGCATCTTTACTTGAGCATTTTGCCTTGTCAGACAAGGAATTCTCTTTCCATGTGTTTTATCATTGCATTTAAGGCACCAACTATGGTTTTACCTTTGAGGTAAAAAATCAACATGTTGGAGCCCTTTTTTCAGTCAGAAAATGCTCGTGTTTATTCTTGTCACATGGGTTGTAAATCTCTTGCATGGTCTTCATTCTTGTTTTTGTGATGGTTTATGCCTAACATGCAATGGACCAAAGTTCTATTCCATAAGTTGATGTAGAAAGACCAAGGAAAACTCTCTTTGTTATTATAGCACATTGTACTTTCAGTTTTATGAACATTATTTTGTTTAGTTGGATCAATATATAACTTCAAAGTGTAATTACAATGATACGAGATGAAAACACGAAGATCAACTTGGATGTTTGACTTGTGGATATGTCTTGATTATATTTAGGGATTCAAATTCAGATGGTTACTCTGTAATTGATGAGTAATTTGAGATATATACGTTAGAGAAATAAGAATTAGGAAATGAATATGAAATGAGTTTCTGTTGCTGTAAATTCTGAATGTTTGGTGTGAGTCCAGTATATATATGAATGAGTGTTGCCAATAGGATTTGATGGGATTAGAAATAATGTTAGTGACAAATTCATAATGTTTTCGAGTGTGGTAGACAGACATGCTTGAATTAGCAAATATATGGTGCACTCTTTTGCATCATTTTAGCACCAAAAGGAGGGGAAGAAAAGGCATGCTGGATATAGATTACTTCCCCTTGTGCACAGATATCTATCATGCCAACTATACACTTTAATTTCGTAACTCCAAGTGGATTATTTGGTTTCCCATTGGCTGGTATATGTGCGTGTATATATATATATATGCTTCTAGATGTGCAAATATTTATTTGATTTTGGGTTATATGGTAATTAATTGCCTTGGATCCTTCTTGGCCTTTAAATTCTTTTGTAATGCACTGAGGAGATGTTGCAAAAGGTCAAATGTGAGAAAAATCTCTGTTAAGGATCTCCTGAACAGTATTCTACTTGTATAATTGCAGTTTAGACAGAGAATGTTCTGATCAGCATGATAAATTGCTTGGTATTGATGAGAAGCCTCAACCTGAAATTCCCTTGCAGGAAAGCTTTCCTTTATCAGCACCCAGTTTGAATGACAATCACATCAATCAATCTGGAAGCACTGGGGAGTGCCCCAAGCCTCCTGATAAAATGGCAGAAAGTGGATCATCAGCTTCTGCTCTCTGTACTGGTTCTAGTTCAAACCCTGATTTTTCCAAGTTAAATGGAGAAATTTGCTTGGACAAACTATCAATCAGAGAGCTTCATGAAGTGTTCAAGGCAACATTTGGGCGAGAAACTACTGTAAAAGACAAGCTGTGGCTTAAAAGGAGGATTGCCATGGGGTTGACCAATTCTTGTGATGTATCCACCACAACCTTCACTATTAAAGATAACAAATTGTTGAAGAATGCTGAAGAAGAATGCAATCAGAATGTGGATGGTTCAGTCACCCAGGATCCAGCAGTTGTAGCAACCGATGTTAGCTGCAAAGATTCACCAACTAGCCACGGTAGTCAAGTGGAAGATCATCAAATTGGTTCTGGCAAGAAATTGAGAAATCATAGTATTGAACTTGATAGTGGAAGTGACCATCTCCCAACAGAACAGAGAGGAGTCAAAAGAATTCGGAAGCCCACCAAGCGATATATTGAAGAACTATCTGAAGTAGAATCCAGAGATTATAGCCCAAGGTTGATGAGTTCACCTAAGAATGCTGGACTTGGACAGATGTCTCCAAGATCTTGTGTCAGGCCTGTTAGAAATGTTCTTTCAGATGGGAGAACTGTTGTCACCAGGTTGGACTCTCTTGGAGGATCTGGTGTTCAGGTTCCGTATGTTTCTCGGGTCCGAAGAAGCCGTCCAAGGAAAAATGTCATGGCTCTTATGGTATGTGACACCTTAGATATCTAAACTATATGAATATGGCTTGGTTTATCTGGACTTTTGAGTTTTAGCTTTTTGCTTCTTAAGCATATAGTATAGTCCTTCCACAATACTCCTTCCTGCTAGCTGTCAAATGAGCTAGGCTATGCTTCACACTGTGTGCTTGTAATTGCCCATTCCACGTGCAAGTCCTTATAGGTTGTGGATTGGATTGGTATTAGAGTGTCTTTGAACGATTCACTGACATCAAATAGATCAGATGATACCACCACATAGTATAGTCCTTCCACAGCCCTCCTTCCTGCTTGTGGCTAAATGAGCTAGGCTACGCTTCACTATGTGTGCTTGTAACTGCACACATTCCACATGCAAGTCCTTATGCATTGTGGGAGTAACCTTGGCATTTTAGCATTTTATTTAATGATTCATTGAATGCAAAATAGATCAGATGATACAACAAACCAACAGAAAAAAGGCATTTTTTCAAAGGTATAGATCATGAGAGCACCCAATAATGAAAAATTAAAAAATTAAAAACAAAACAAATGAGGGAGAGAGAGAGAGAGAGTCCATGCCTTTGAAAACTTCCATTTTTCTGTTTTGTCCCACTTGATTATTGAGGGGATTTGTACTGTCTGCCTGTTCAGTACACACTGTGTTGCGAATTCAAAATTTCAAATCTATAGGTTCTGTCCTTTCACAGCCCTCCTTCCTGCTAGCTGTCAAATAAGCCAGGTTTTGCTTCACTATGTGTACTTGTAATTGCACATTCCACAAGCAAGTTGTTATGCTTGCTTAGGGGCATTTTTTTTGTGGTTTTTGGCTATCAGATGATACAACAAACCAACAAAAAAATGGCAATTTTTCAAAGGTGTAGATCATGAGAACGCCCAATGATGAAAATTCTATATATATAAAAAGACAAATGAGGGAGTGAAGTTGTAGTTGGTTACTTGCCTTAGGATATTTAAACATGTAGAGTCTGATACTAAAATGACTCTGATTTGGCAATTAGTTGGATAGAAGACTAATGGCATGCGATTCTGGTTACTCCAATTTGGTTGTCTAAGTTGGATTTTGTTTTGTGATACTGAAACTATTATACTACAGAAGAGCTTATCTAGAATTTCAATTGGTAGAAATTCAATCCAAGTGGCATGGGCATGGCAGCTAAATTGGTGAAGAAGGCCCTTGTTGTACATAGTTCTCGAACAGATGATGATATTGGGGACAAAGTTTTGAAAAAGAGGTCTTCTGCCGATCAGATCCAGCAGCCGGTAAGACCAAATTTGAGTACATCACATGATGATAATTTCACCTTTATTGTCAATTTGCTTAGATAATTCTTACTTGCCAGTGAAGTTTGGGGTTTTTATGTCTGGAAGAAACTCATGTATTGATGAATATTGCAGTTATTGGCAGTTTTATCTGGCAAAAACACTGTTATGTAATATTTTAGCAGCAGCTCTATTGCCTTTGTAGTTGGTTTGCATGCCATCCTCTAAATAATTTCTATAAATTAGTATTTCTTTTTGTCAAGGGCTAAAATTTCTAAACTTCAATCAATTCTGAGGGTTCTAATATTTTCTTTTCTTTGGGGGGTTGCTAATATTCTGGCTAGTGTATGATTCTGGTCTTGAGCCTATCATGTGGAGGCGAAAAACTAGTATACATATTCTGGTCGTTTTTTGATTCTGGATGGTGCTACAGACCTATTCGGTGACGCTTGTTTCTGGGAGAGTTAAAAACATTTTGAGTTGTGGCAGTAGTCTCCATGGTTGATCAGATAAAGCAGCTGATATGGTATGTTATTAACTTCCTTCAACAATCAGCTGCATTGAGGGGGATCTATCTAGTATTTGTTGAACAATTTGACAGGCGGAAGAGATGAAAAGAGATGGTATAATTGTATCGTTTAAGTTGTTTTGCATTCTTTTAAAATGAAATGATTACTTGTTAAAAAAAAAAAAAAAAAAAAAGATTACTTCCCTTTGATCTCCTGCTATGCCATTTCTATTGAGCAATAAAGTGCTGTATTATCTTTTGTTTTTATAACATAATTACTCTTTGATTTCATTGTTAGTGGTCCATTCTTTTTCCTGCGTAGTTTTTTGCTGAAGTAGAGAAAGACAGGCAGCATTCAGTAATGGGCAGAATTGAAGTCGGGGAAAATTTGGGGCTGAGACAGGCAGATTCATCCGGGGATAATTCAGATGATAATGTAGTAACTGTTCCCACAGCCAAAGGTGGAAGGAGAAGGAAACATCATCGAGCTTGGACTCTTGTTGAGGTTACGAAATTGGTTGAGGGTGTATCTAAGTGTGGACCTGGGAGGTGGTCTGAGATCAAACGGCTTGCTTTTGCATCCTATTCATACCGCACATCTGTTGATCTGAAGGTACAAAT